>NC_052533.1:94712995-94930495 GCF_016699485.2 Gallus gallus | reverse complement strand
ACTCCTCAATGAGAGCACAATTCATCTCAGTTCCTTTGTTACAAAGAGGATCTGAGCTTTACATTTTCAGAAGGAAACCTGTAACAGGTATTGCATCATAAGAAAAATTTCGGAGTCTAATAAATCTCTTACCTACCTTATTGACTGATCAGTATAATGTATCTATAACGTAGCTTCATTTGTATCTAATTCACCTTTTGTTTGCACCCCATCTTGGAAGTCTATGTCAAAAACAAACAAACAAACAAACAAACAAAAAAGAGGGAATAATAGATAAAGGCTTTAAACTTTTAAACTGATTTTATGGTTGGTGATACCATGTCTGGCCACTTAAATTATAAATTAGATTTACAAAGATATTTAGGTCCCCTCTCAGTCAGAGAAACATCAGTGCATATCTGTATATACATAGTTAACTTCAAGACTGTCATTTACTTGCTTGTCATGTTTTCCTCTTCCACAAGAGGTACACTTTCTTTTCCTCAGAAAAATGTTCCTGTTCATCCATGCTGGTCTTCTTGCCTGCTGACTCCTTTTACAGCACACAGAGACTTCCTGCTCTGGCACCTTTAGGACTTCCTTCTTGAGGAGTAACCAGCCTTCCTGGACTCTCTTGCCCTTCACAGGATTGAATCCCAAGGGACCCTCCCTACCAGTGTCCTGAACAGTCTGCCCTCCATATGTCTAAGAAAGCAGATTTGCTGGCTCCCCTCCTAACTTCACCAAGAATTGGGAATTCAATATTTCATGGTCTCTCTGCCCAAGACAGTTCCCAACATTTCTGTGAGAGATTATTCTTTTGCATCATTGTCTCAAAGCTTGCTGAGGGACACAGATGAACAAGTCCACACAAGTCCTGATCAAGGACTAAGAAATCCTTTGTCTGGAGAACACAGATGGACAAATCCTGGGCAGGAGTTGCAAAATCCTTTGTCTGAGAGACACAGACGGACAAGGCTACGGGAAACGAGAGATTGAGAGAGAGACAGAGACAGAGACAGAGACAGAGACAGAGACAGAGACAGAGACAGAGACAGAGACAGACAGAGACAGAGACAGAGACAGAGAGAGGGAGAGAGGGAGAGAGGGAGAGAGACAGACAGAGATAAACTAGAGCTTAATGGCCAGGAAGCAGCCTTTTGTGTGGGCCTATCTCAAGGGAGATAGCCATCTCAGAGGGTGCTGCACATGACTGTTACCCAAGCACCTAGGAATGCCATGTTGACAGAAGGAGGATAAAAAATGGACAAACAACCATGAGGTTAGGTTTATGACAACAGATTCCTCATCAAGAAGAGGTTTCTGACAACAGATTCCTCATGACCTGAGACCTGCATGCTGAAGAAGAAGAAGGTTTCTGATGTGAGGAGCCTCATAACCTGCCTCTCCCTCCTGGACTTCCTCTGCGCTTTACCTGCTTTCTGCCTAAGGCCGGACACTCTGCTGCTGCTCTCCCCCTGAGAAGGTGTCTGCGATCAGATCTCTCACTATGGAAGGTCTGCATGCTGACGGACTCTCCGGGGCCTGCTGCTGGAGACCTACTGCTTCCTCCCAGACTTCTTCCTGGACCTACTCTGTACCTGCACCTTCTTGCTGCCCAAGACCGGCCACACTGCTGCTGCTCTTCCCCTGCGCTTTTGCCCCAGACCGTAGGAACATCGTGCAACAGGACCGCTGCTGGATCCTGGTGGTGACTATCCCTGCTTTATGCAATTCTTGCCTCTTTCTATCTTTTCTATCACCCGCCCTCCCTTTCCTATCACCCTAAATCGTCCATCCTTCCCTTCCCCATCTTCCTGATTAAGATTTGTAATAAGCTGGACAGACCAACATTTGAACCACTGTTTCTTAATCTCACACCAGGTATACATATATCAAAGAACCTCCTCTCCCTCCTATAAATTGGAGCAAGACACATCTCCCAGCAGCCCACCAGTTTGTAAACAGCAGGTCTAGTGGGGCATCACTCCTGGTAGGCTCTCTTAGTAGCTGCATCAGGAATCTCTCCTCTACACATTGCAGAAACCTCCTAGACTGATCTTCTGCCCTGTATTGTATTTCCAGTATATACCAGGGAAATTGAAGGCCCCTATGAGAACAAAGGCTGGTGACTGCACAATTTGCCAACTGCTCGTAGAGCACGTCATCTTGTCTTTTCCTCCTGGCTAGGTGGTCTATAAAATACCCCCACTAGGATTTCAGCCTTTTGGCCCTCCCCTGATAGATATATCTAGATTGATCTAGATAACTCCGTGACATGCAGTGACTTCTGGCATCATTTTCTCTAAAATCATTTATCTAAATCATAATCATTATTTCAGTCTTGCTATTAATTTTCTGCATATCTCTGCAGTTATTGTAGGCTAGCACTATGCAGAGATTACTTCTGGAACTGCATAATAATAAAAGATGATGGCAATTAAAATTACTATTTTAGTAATTATTAAGATTTTTTTTCTACTTCATACATTAAAATGTCATTTAAATCAGAATATTTTCAAAACAAATTTTTGAGAACAATTGACACTGGCACTAATGCAATTCCCTTTGATTAACTTGTGTGTGAAAAGGATTCAGTGAGGTCTAGAAAAGATAATTTCAGGTAATACTACCTATCTTTGAATGCTCACCTTATTTATTTAAGGTATTCTGTAAATTATTTATATAAGTAATTCATTAAAATGATCAAGGACCTCCACAAAGTCATCTGTGAGAATTCTGTCCTAGTTTTGTAGGCACAGGAGGTTTGAATAAGTTATGCCCACAGATTACTGAGGAAAACTTTTCAAATTAATCTCAAGTTTAATCTTATTATCATAATTTCCTTTCAAGTATTCCATTGCTTAATTCAATAAGTAGGCCTCACATGAAGTTTAAAACTTTTTTTTTTTTTTTTTTTTTTTTGCATTTCCATTATTCTTACTCAATTCTTACTGACTCAAAACCATGAAAATACCTTTTTTTTCCAAAGGATTAATTGCCATAGACATAAGGTTAAAAGATAATTTTTACATCTTAAAAAGCATGAAATTAGGAGACTATTCTATGATCTAACTAACATGGAGGAGATGATTGCATGATGACACCTATTGGCAGACTCCAAAATCTTTGCATGAAACTGAATCCTTGAGACAGAAATTTCCTTTTCTTTCCAAGCAAATTAATTTTAAAGTGCCTACTCAGTTCAATAATGATAAAATTAAAATACAAGAAAAGAAGCTATGTAAATTCTGTTTAAAATTGTCCTAGTTTACAGAATTCATATTTAATACAATCACATTGGTATACAACTAAAAATTTTACCTGTATAGAACCTTTTTTTTCTTCCTTTTAAAAAGAAAAAAAAGTACATTATTTTCATGCTCATAAGGCTTTGTAGTGCATTTAGGCACACAGTTAAGTGCTTTGGTAGAAATGGAAAATGTTTTTAAATTTTATAGTTTGACTTAACAAGGGGTAGTCTATAACAATCAGTTACAAAGAGAAAAAACTCAGAAACATGTATGATCATCTACAAATATTCATTCATGTTTGTGTACATCTGTCAATTTTTGTTTTACGTGTTTTAACTGTCCCCAGCTTTTCATTGGTTTAAACGTTATCACACCTCTAATTACTTTGTTTCTTACTCATTTCCCTTTTAAATTTCTTTGTATAATTAAATCTTGCTTTATCATTCTAAATCCTTTTTAACCACCCTGTTCTTCTAATATTACTTTCAGATTGAAAACGTCAGGATAAGACCCGTTCTTCCATACTCAATCATGCAATCCTTTTCATCTAGTTCTAACATAACTCTAGTTGTAAATGCCACATCACATTGAATTGCATGTTAAATATCTATAAATAACTTTGTTCACAGGAATATATATGTTAAAAAACATACCAGGAAACAGCTTTATGCTTAATCAGGGGCAGAGACATAAAATGTCAGAAGGAATGTATCATTAGTGATTTTTAAAAGCTATCTCATTGGAAAGCAAGATGTGAACATTAATAGGTAGCTGGACTTGACTGAATCATAATTGTCACCCTGACACCAAGTTATTTTCCTATTTGTTATGTGTTTCCTATAAACTATCCATCATTTTTTTTTGCAAGCTGTCCGACCTAAGTTTTGCCCTAGTTTTTGTACAGCGTGGACCAAATCAAGTTCCTGATGTTTCTGGATGCTCTAAGAGGGAATCCTCAAAACACTTCCCAGTTCACTCACATCTGGCCTTCCTGATTAGTTTCAAACCTTCTTTGAAACCTGTATTAAATGAGAAACAAGTGTACAGAGTGACAGAAGTCTTCCATATGCAGTTAATTTTATTTATAATTTTGAATTATCTTTAAATCAATATTATACTTGTTTACAATTTACTTAGATAAAAATATCTGTATTTCCTATCTTATTTGCATCCATTTTCTTTACATCATCACATACTGTGTGTCCTTTTATAAGACACTTGTATACCCTCAGATGTAAAAGAAATAGAAAGTGGTATCAATGATGGAACAGTTGGTTATAATAATCAATATTTACAACTTTAATTCCCTCTTCATCACTATTTCTCATATGTCTACATTGGTAAATGTGTAGACTCTGTAACAATATACCAGGTTGGCCTATCCCACCTATGTACGTCTGTATATTAACTCGATGCCAGATAAATCCAGATGCATCTTTATGCCCTCAGACACAACAACATTCTGAGGTGGTTGTTAGAGATTGAGAGAAAGAGCTGTTTTCATCCTCTTTAAATCAGGCGCCTGACATGTCCTCCTGGTCTGTTGATGGGATAATAGGACAGTCTCCCGGAGAGGTGAAAAAAGGTCTTTGGTCACATTCCTCTAAGGAAATACTTAGGGTTATAAATGCCTAGGTTTAAAGAAAATTGACAGCTTTTTTTTCCAGCAGGTCAGGCAGATTTTTTTCTGAAAACTCACAACAGTATACTAATGCTTTCAGGAATAATTGTGACACATAGCTAAATCTCACAAACCTGTACAAATTTATACATTACGCCATAATCAAGATTATGGAGCTAGTTATGATTAATGAAACATTCATTTTTATGAATACCTACAGTGTTAGTATTTTTTCTCAGTAAATCTATTCCATTTCACGCTACCTGAGGATTTGACCCTGAAAGGGATCAGATGTGTTATATCTTTTCTCTTAACTTCATTCAAAGTGATTCAGTGCAGCAATTTAATAGTAAGACCACTAACTTGTTTGGAGGTTAGTGAAAAGATGAACGTAAAAACATTTATGAAATATAACAAGCATCTACAGAGTCCCTCATGCTGTGTCACTCTTATATTTTGCTTAATTCATATTCTTCCACAGGTGATGAACAATAATGAGAAAAGCTAAGATATGCAAGGGTAAATTTGTGTGGTATTCTAAGGACTACGGAATACCAACATTTTCAATAATCAAACTCATATGTTTAACATATTTGTGCATCTTAAAAGCCTGTTGAATTTATGCAGGTTTTACAAGATCTTTTAAAAGCAAAACTGTAAAATATATTGATTTATACCTCAGTTTGATATTGTAATTATCCTAATCCATGTTTTATGCATTAACTTACCCATTCCATAAGTCTTCTAATATAGTGTTTTTGCCCACACAATCATTCCTTATAAAACAAAAATGTATAAACATCAATATTGTATGGATTTATGTGAAGTGTATGTTTGTATATAGCAATATAAACAAAGACATAGATGTGTAGCTATATCTACATATGTACTGGTCCTGAAAAACCTACAGTCTCATACTAAGGCTTCTTCATTATCACAATGGAATGTTATATTTCCATTTTTATGAGGAATCACCATCAAGACAAGTTATACTTATCCTATGAAGCATAAAACTTCTTAAGGTGTGCAAATTTGGAATAAACCGCCATCCTATTTTCTCTGAGGTGACACAAACTTCTAGAGTTCTCAGGCTCTGACACTGTGACACTTCATGTTACTGTGGTTGGAACTCAGCAGTAACAACTCCAATCAGTACATGGGTTTTTTCCATCCTAAACTTCTACATGGAAACAGTGGATAACAGTCTTAGTTCTTTTAAGGGATGACTAGAAGGTGCTTTGTCTCTGAAATAAATAAAATTTTAATGTATTAACCACATTCCTTACTTTACTATGAAGTGAACTGTGAATACAGGTAGATTTTTTAAGCATCTATTTCTATGATTATCCCAGGCAAAAAATATACAGATAATATGTAATAGAAAATGTGAAGCAAATAGTAAGTAGTAGTTTATTACATTTAATGCAAGTCTTTTCATAATCTCTGAATCAGAGATCCACCAGAATCATTACTGTCATCATAACTACTCTTTAAAACTGAAAAAATGCCCCTGGAAAAGCAGAATTGTTGGTGCAGATGAGCGTTTCTGGCATTGTTTGAGCTGTTCATCACAATGCTTGATTTTTCTCTCTGGGCACAGAAGCAAGGATGAGATTGAGCTTAATAGCTAGCAATTTAACAATTTTGTAGTTTGGAGGTATATGACCTTGGAAAAGTATCTGTGATTGGCTTTGATCACATTTTTGCAGTGTCATTATAATAATCACTTAGTATCACTATTAAAGTTAAACACTTGTCAAGCTTTTCATTAAAAATCTGTATCACTAGGAATTTTCAGCTTAAATACATTATCCCTTAACAACCATGGCCTTGATGTTAAAGGAGGAAAACATCTACTTGCAACATTTTCCTTTTTTTTAGAATAACTTTCATAAAGCGACAAAGAAAATGTACGTACAATTCCTTGATGTGGTTTAAGTATCAGATTTAGGCTTTTATGTATGCATAATCTTAATGAACTATAACCGAAAAAAAAAAAAAAAAAAAAGGAATTAGGCATAGATGTGTAACAAGAGCTAATTCTCGCTAAGTGAGGTAAAGAATGTGGATGCTTCCTCCTCTATCTGATCCAGACCAGGGCTGCTCCTATCAGACCTGTGGGCTGCTGAGGCTGCAGGATATGCCTGCTGCTTTCAAGTTTAACACTGAATACTTAACACAGACTCAAAAACAGTCAGGCAGAGACAGAACAGATATGTCAGGTTACACAGGCTGCCCTAGCCAAGGGCTGCCTTCAGCACCACTTTCTGAGAGGACTCATGTAAAACAGATACAGAGAGCAGAGTCTCCTTCCTACTCTCAGGCTACGACAGACAGCAGTTCATTGATACACACACTGAACACTGTCCAGATTCACAGGCACATGCATGTTTTTAGATTCTTTGAGTACTGGCACAACCCCTCTGCCCATCCAGCACTGGTGCCTGGATCCTGAGCTGTCTTACCCACGTCATGGGTCATCCACTTGCCATTTGGTTCACTATACCATTGCACTGCTCACACTCATCCTTCATGCCTATCACATTTACAAGTCCCCTTGGGCGTAACAGCACACAGATGGACTGCCTGCCTAATGACCTGGCCCAGATCTAAGGCCCCCACTACTCACTCACTAGTCCAGTTCACAACTTTTTAGCAAATACACACATGTACTCCATACACAACATGTCTGGGGAAGAGACAACCACTCAGCAGCCAGTACCAGACACATTATCTGTGACCCATGGTTGTGCTCCAGCTGTTAGGGTGAACTTCTCACTCACCTCCCTCATGTGCGTGCCTCAAGTAGCTGACTGGTTTGGGAGCACACACTGCTCCTGCCACATGGTTGGGGTAGAAGAGCCCTGAAAAGAAGGCACCTGGAGTGGCACTCCACTGGTTGTGCTCCTCAGTATAGATGTCCTTCATCAGATAACCCTGATGGAATAAACATTCCCACATTCAGCCTGGAGAAGAGAAGGCTGCGGGGTGACCTCATTGCAGCCTTTCAGTACCTGAAAGGAGTCTATAAACAGGAAAGGAGTAAACTCTTTGAAAGGGTAGATAACAGCAGGACAAGGGGAACAGTTTTAAGTTGAAAGAGGGAAGATTTAGGTTGGATGTTAGGGGGAAGTTCTTTACAAGGAGAGTGGTGAGGTGCTGGAATGGGCTGCCCAGAGAGGTTGTGGATGCCCCGTCCCTGGAGGTGTTCAAGGCCAGGTTGGATGGGCTCTGGGCAACCTGGTCTAATAAATGGGGAGGTTGGTGTCCCTGCCCGGTAGGGGGGTTGGAGATTCATGATCTTTGAGGTCCCTTCCAACCCAGGCCATTCTGTGGTTCTGTAATTCTGTGATTCTCATATGGCATGACAGACCATATATGTTTCCTGTCTCTGCCTTCCTTTCTTACTATCCCTTGTTGCATTGGAAAAGGTATTCTAAAAAGAGTAGGCATTCTCCTTCCACATATCCTTACGATTCTTACCATGCACCCATGAAAGAAGAGGTGATGATGGGGGCAAATTTTATTGCCAGAACACCCTGCTTCAGGAAAAGTACCTTAAACATCCTTTAACAGAAGTTATATGTAACTAAGCACATGAATAACTTCCAGAAACCCAACTTATTAAGTTTTATGAAAGGTGATGAAATTAAAATTTATTAACAAGGAAGCTAAGGAAACAAATGGTATAATGGAAGTATTTGTATTTTAGAATCTCAAAACCTTGTTCTGGAAAACCATTTCTCTAAATTGGATTGAATATCTAAGGTGCTGTTGGGGTTTAACAACAATAAGCAGCTAACTACCACCCAGCTACTTGCTAAAACTCCCCTCTCAGTACAACAGGTGAGGAAATCTGAGCAATAAAGGTAAGATAGCTCATGAGTTGAGGTAATAGGCAGTTTAAAAAAGTAAAAATGGAACAGAAACAGAGAACAAAAAAAAGTAGAAAAATAAGAAGAGGTAAAGAAAAACAAGTGGTGCAAAAAGCAATTGCTCACCATCTGCTGACCAATGCCCAGCAATGGCTAGCCCTGGCAAACTCCCCACACCCCAATTTTATTGCTAAGCATGAAGTTCTATGTCATGGAATATCCCTTTGGTAATTTTTTGTCAGTTTTTCTTCCCATTTTTCCTTCCAGCCTATCATGCCTCTGGAGTGAGAAATAATGAAAGCCATGATCATTGTAAACACAACAATAGCTAAAGCGTCTGTGTGTTATCAATATACTGTTTTGGTCAACAATCCAAAGCACAGAATGAAACAAGTTGCTAGGAGGAAAAGTAACTCTGTCCTAGCCAAAACCACTATAGAAAGCCATAACACAAAAGGTTTTCCTATATAACCAGTGTTTTTCTAAATACCTATGTAAGGCATTTAATCTAATAACATTAAATAAATAGAATTTCTGTCCATGTAGAAAGACTAAATTTATTCAACATCCCAGTTAATGAAAGATCTAATTCAATACTATGTAAGATTGTAAAAAAAGAAACTCACAGCATTTGACACCTGTTAGAAACATGTCGTCTGTACTATAAACTCAACACATAGTCTTTTCTACACTGTGAAAATTAGGTTTCAGTGCAACAGTGGTTTGGAATCCACATTGTAAGGGAATGCTATAAATTAGATAATAGAGTTGTATTTGAGATAGTTACCTAGTTATATCAATATCTCATTAGCTGATCTCAGAACTACTAAGACAGTTCTTAAGAAATAAATGAATTTACACTATAAATAAAGTAGAAAACTCAGTTATTTTTAATTATTTGAATAGCCAATAGAGTAAAAATTGATCTAGGTCTGACAACAGATCTGAGATGAATCACAAGGATGAATTTCATAGCTTTGATCACATAAAAAGCCATTGAATTTTGGTTATGAAAAAAAAAATGAGAAGTTGAAATGACAAAAGAAGTGAACTTATGATCATTCTAGAATTTCATAAGAAGGTGGAGAAATGGAATTAGTAAGAGGTAAATCACTTTGTTTAAGCATGTGGCAATAAAAGAAGAGGAAGAAAACAATCTTTTACGTCTTGAATGACAACAATTCCCATAAAATAGCCTGCCAGGAAATGAAACCTCATCTTGATACTGGAAATAGCAAGCATGATGTAATAACTATAAACTCATCCAGCTACTGCAAGACACAGAAGAAAAGGATGTGGGAAAGAAAAGACATTCTCCATTGTTAATGGATGTAGTTAACCCCTGAATACAGGAGAAAGGAAATGACAATGACATTTCAATACTGAAGATATTATTACCATATTTGCAAGCACAAATCCCTCCAGTTGTCTGTCAAAAGAAATGAATTCAAAATCAAAGAATAGGTAGGCAATGTTAGGTAATATAACAGGAAGTGTAAAAAGGAGACATCATTCTCTTGGCACAGAATACTGCTTTCTTTTTCTTTCCTGGCAAGAAGAAGTGTACTTTCTCTGGAGGATACTTCTTTTACGAGAACAGGATTTTCAAGGGATGTGGGTTTTCTCTTATGTTCTACTGGGACCTTCACTGGTTTAATCATATTCCAGTTCTACATATAAAATTCAGACAAGAATGAAATATTACAGATTCACTAACATTAGATCTGTAACTGCATACTTGCAATAAATAAACAAATACATAAAATAAATTAAAAAATCAACAAGACAGCATGAAAAAAAATATGTTGATTTAGATAGCTTTTCAAATTGTATACACAACAAAGTAGACCTTGTGGAAGAGACACAATCACCATTTCTCTGTTTTCATCAAGGTTCAATAAATTTATCAGTTTCAATTATGTTTTATATACTTAAGGATTTTTCATAAAGCACAATTTGTGGAATTATTAACAGGCAATGTCAAATTTTATGTGGATTCCAAATAGTCTGTGGTCTTAGGCTGACCCAGGGACTTTGTACTGCTTTATATATCCAGCCCAGAGACTGATCCCTGCTCCTTAAGCCAAATTATATGGGGTATTTCAAATGCTTTAAATGTACCTTATTGCTTCATCATAAAACATGGTGATATTTGCATCTTATATCTCTTTAAGCAATCTA
The DNA here is from genome assembly GCF_016699485.2 of Gallus gallus. Classification (NCBI taxonomy): domain Eukaryota; kingdom Metazoa; phylum Chordata; class Aves; order Galliformes; family Phasianidae; genus Gallus; species Gallus gallus. Next base: position 94,919,585 of record NC_052533.1, on the reverse strand, counting down.
TATTTAGATACATATTTCTCTATGTATCTTCATTCAGATCCTTCAAGATTGCAAGCACCATGTTCAATTGTATTCGCAGCTTTCATAAAAAGGGATCATAAGATTATAATTGAGGTAACATCTGTTTAAAAGTTGTTATAACATTCTGCCTGCTGACACAGATGTCTGTCATTGAAACTGTATATTTAGCCTATGCTTCTGGCTAACAGCCTTTGCTATCTGGGACTTTTCACTGATATTGCTCAGTCTTTATCATGATGTCACTCCAGTTATGAGTGGTTAAAAATTACATTAAACCAGATTGGTGGCACAGTACTTGTAACAAAAGAGGTTTCAACTGGAAGATAACAGTACAAATGTAGAGTGGTTTACTGTCACACTCCAATTTATAGGAGGGAGAGAAGGTTCCTTGAAATATGTATGCCCGGCGTGAGATTAAGAAACAACGGTTCAAATGTTGATCCGACCAGTTTATTACAGATGTTAATAAGGGAGATGGGGAAAGGGGAGGATGGACACTATTAAGGATTGGGGTGATGGGGAAGGGAAGGCGAGCGATAAAAAAGATAGAAAGAGGCAAGAATTGCGTAAAGCGGGGATAGTCACCACCAGGATCCGGCAGCAGTCCCGTTGCACGATGTTCCGACGGTCCGAGGCCGAAGGGCAGGAGCAGCGGGGCTGGTCTTGGGCAACGAGAGGGTGCAGGTCAGGGAGGAAGCAGCAGGTCTCAGGTAGCAGGCCCAGGGAAGTCCGTCAGCAAACGGTCCGTAGAGAAGGATCTGAAGGCAGAAAGCTCGTGTCGTGGTGAGAGATCAGCCTCCACGTTGCGGTGAAGGATCAGATGGCAGAGAACCCCTCAAGTCTGTCGTGGTGAGAGATAAACCTCTACCTTGCGGTGAGAGATCAGATGGCAGAGAACCCCTCAAGTCTGTCGTGGTGAGAGATAAGCCTCTACCTTGCGGTGGTTGTTGGACCCTCTTTTATCCTCCATTTTCTCCTGCCTACGTGGCATTCCTGGGTGCTTGAGCAAGAGTCCTGTGCATACCTCCTGAGATGGCCATCTTCCTCGAGATAAGTCCACACAAAAAGACCGTTTCCCGGCCATTAGCAGCAGCTTATCTCTCTCTCTCGTTGCCCCTGGCCTTAACCATCTGTGCTCCTTAGATGATATCACAATCCTTAGCCAGGACCTGTCCATCAGTGTCCTCAAGACAAAAGATTTCTCTGCCTTTGTCCAGGACTTGCCTGGACTTGTTCCTCAGCAAACTTTGAGTCAATGATATAAAAGAATAGTCTCTTACATTTACCTTTGTAGCTCTCTGTAGGGAACTGCTGAGAAGAAACAGCACATCATTCACCAATGTATCTGCTAAGACAATGATAATAATTGCTGTTTTAGAGTTACGCTGCCCTCAGCCTCTGAGAATTAATTTAAGATTGGAAAGACACTTTGGGAATTATTGCTTCAGTGGTCACTTTTTAGGTTTTTAGTGATTTACTGTAACAAACTATCAGAGGTCATAGAAGCTTTTGCCCAATATAGGCTGCTCAACTGACAGTGGGCAGAAGGCAAGATCCAATAAGGCATATAACATAAGGCTTCTATGGATAAAGCACCTGCAGTTGCTGCCATTCATTTGTTCCCCAGGTACTAGCAATGAACAGCAACAGAAAACCATCAGACGGAACATGTAAGAGCCTTTAGAAACTGAACTGTGTATGAAGTGATAGAATTACAACTACTTTTTATGCACACCTATCCAAGCACTTAAGGTGTAAGAAGAACAGATCACTTTTGATAACTCCTTTTGATTATTTTTAGTATGCATTCATTTTGGGACTGCTGTGGGCTGTGTATCTTCCTTGTGGAAAGTATATTCATACAGCTGACAAAATGCATAACAGAAGGACAAGATAGATTCTACTTTTCCCAACATTGTGAAGATTATCACTAACTGCTGAACTTAGTGCAATCTGTGTGAAGATGTTAGCACCTGAATTAAGGTATAACTTTCATAGAATCATAGAATCACCAAGGTTGGAAAAGACCTCCAAGATCATCCAGCCCAATCATCCTCCTATCATGAATATTTCCCATTAAACCACGTTCCTCAGAACGACATCTAAATGTTTCTTGGACACCTCCAGTGACAATGACTCAACTACCTCCCTGGGCAGCCTGTTCCAGCACCTGACCATGCTTTTGGAAAAGAAATTTTTCCTAACATTTAACCTGAATCTCCCCTGGTGCAACTTGAGGCTGTTCCCTCTTGTTCTACTGTTAGTTACATGGGAGAAGAGGGCAACCACAATTGCCACAACCTCCCTTCAGGTATTTGTAGAGAGCAATAAGGTGTCCCCTGAGCCTTCTCCAGACTAAATGATCCCAGTTCTCTCAGCTGCTCCTCATAAGGCTTGTGCTACAGACACAGGCCAAAGTGTAGGACTCAGCCCTTGGCCTTGTTGTACTTCCTCCCACTGGCCTCAGCTCAGATATTCAGCCCGTTTAGATCCCTCTCTAGGGCCTTCCTACCCCAGGCAGTTCAACACTGCCTCCCAACTTGGTGTCATCTACAAACTTATTGAGGGTGCACACAATCCCCTCATCCAGTTTATCAGTACAGATATTGAACAGGACAGGCCCCAATACCGATCCCTCAGGAACACCACTTGTGACTGGTCACCAGCTGAATTTAACTCCATTCACTATCACTCCATTGCCCTAGCCATCCAGCCGATTCTTTACACAGAATGAATGCATCTGTCCAAGCCACAAGCTGCCAGCTTCTCCAGGAGAATACTGTGGGAGATAGTGTCAAAGTCTTTGCTGAAGTCTAGATAGACTACATGAACAGCCTCTCCCTCATCCACCAGGCAAGTCACTTAATCACAGGAGATCAAGTTAGTCAAGCAGAACATGCTTTTCATGAAACCATGCTGGCTGGGCATGATCCCTCAGTTATCCCACAGACGCCGTGTGATCTCCCTCAAGATGATCTGTTCCAAAACCTTTCCCAGCAGCGAAGTCAGGCTAATGGGTCTGTAGTTCCCCACATCCTCCTTTCAACTCTGATATTTGCAATCTCGTATTTGTTATTGCAAATGTTTTCAAATCCAGATTTCCAAATAATCACACTGTAGTGGGACTAAATATCACGACTGTACTTCCTTTGCATTACATACAGATCTGAGATGAGAAAGTTCTCATTTTGCTGTTCATTTAATAACTCATAAGAGGCAGACTCACTGGGTGTTAGGTGATTTTTGTAGCATACTGAAAAACCAGTTTTGAAAAAAGTTAAGTGCTCCTACTGTCTATGTTCAATACATTCCTAGTTTTTTGGTGGAACCTTAAGTATGCAAATCCCCACACTATTTCTTTAGGTTACATTCATTTTTTCCTGGAAGTAACTGTAGAGAAGGATAAACATCACACTTCTTTTTTTCCCCTATCCTGTCCAACAATTCCCTTTACATCTACAGTTAATTTGCATCAAAGATACATCATTCTCATAAGATCATATTATTTCACACAAAACTCTCTTTGGACATCAAAAGGTTGCATCTACACATTAAACAAGCTAGGTATACCAGATTGCAGAAATCTGGAGCATAGTAACAAGAGTCAGTATTTAAAAATCATCGGAGTAAGATAAAGATGATGATTTTTTTTTTTTTTTAATTATTCGGTATATTTTTTTCTACATAGATATGAAATACAAACAGCTGTACTTGTTATTCATGTCAATAAGTTGCTTCTATCATTGTAATCGTATGAAAAAGTTACCTCTGAGAATTAAGCTGATAATTGCTAATTTAATTTGTGATTATATAAACTGGAGTGATTATATAAACAGCAGGACAAGGGGGAACAGTTTTAAGTTGAAAGAGGGAAGATTTAGGTTGGATGTTAGGGGGAAGTTCTTTACAAGGAGAGTGGTGAGGTGCTGGAATGGGCTGCCCAGAGAGGTTGTGGATGCCCCGTCCCTGGAGGTGTTCAAGGCCAGGTTGGATGGGGCTCTGGGCAACCTGGTCTAATAAATGGGGAGGTTGGTGTCCCTGCCCGATAGGGGGGTTGGAGATTCATGATCCTTGAGGTCCCTTCTAATGCAGGCCATTCTGTGATTCCGTGATTCTGTGAGTGCCAGGAATTTTTGGCATACATGGGGAAAATATATATAAATAAAAGATAGGAAGGGAATTTATAATATCTAATATATCTTGTCACAATAGATAGCAGACTTTACTGAAACACTTACTAATTGGTTTTTGATTCCTTGCCCAACTATATAATTGCAGTTGATTAAAAGCATCTCAATTTTTTTTTCAGCAAAGGTGTGAAAATAATGTTCATTCAGCCTGACTTTAAAAGACCTCAGTCCCCCATGGCAAAGAACAAAAATTGTGCTGCAGAGAAGAACCAACAAATAATGCACAAAGGTTTTGAAAATGTTTATTATTTTTCAGTTAACTGAAAACATATTAATATAAGATTCATTTGAAAAGGCATATTTTACCTATTAATAAATGTATCATAAGTTAAAATTGTTCTCATCTCATCTGTCTGAAAAGAAGTGGTCATGAAATAGAATTCAGATAAATAAAACAAAATAAAATAAAATAAAATAAAAATTATTACTGCTTGTTTATTTAAATGAATACTGGCCTTCATCACATTATGTGTATATAATTACACATTTATATACATATACTTACGTACATACATACATATATATATATATATACACTGAGCTTGTCTTTCACAGTGTGGAGATATTTTGAGTGCTTGAGCTGACTATACAGCATAAGAGAAGGCCTGGTATGAAAAATACTAAACAGCGGTTGCTATTAAGCATGTTTCTATTAAAAACATTATGTATTCTTTCAAAATTGATCAAACTGGGAGTTGTTTGGACTCACAGCTACTCAGTCAAAAATCACATTTTTATTTATTTCCCACAGTGTCCACATTGTGCTCAATGATCTTGAGTCATTTTATTCTTCATGTTTTGTGTATTTGATTATTAGCTTATTTGTCTATATGAGAGTTGCTGGTTTTGATAGGAAATAAAGCTACCTTAAACTTTTGGGGACTTTTCCAACAAAGTAATTATACTTCATCATATAAATGCGATGAGATAGCTGCCAAATGCACCTATATACACTTATTTTCCTTTCTCCGCATCATAATTTATGATACTTTTAAGGTTTCATAACATTATAAAAGCCTTCTTCTGATTAACCAAAGAATTTAAAGTTATAAATTCACATCAAAACAAAGATTTTGGTGGGCCTCAGATGGGTCCTCAGTCATAGAATCATAGAATGGCCTGGGTTGAAAGAGATCAAAGATCGTCTTGTTTCAATCCCCCTGCAGTGGGCAGGGTCACCAACCGTTAGACCACCTATGGGATTGAGTTACAAGGGATTGAGATGCAAATTCACTGCAAAGCAAGGAAGTACTTGAAGGATGATTTTAAAAATGAGTTAGTTATCTTGTGTCACAAAGTATAATTTCATCTAATAAATTTGTCACACTCAGGAAGCTAGAAAAAGGAATTAAAACTTTTTTTTTTTTTTAATAAATGAACTATTCTAGGATGTTATCAATTTTGTACGCAGCAATATAGCCATAGTATTTTAATACAGATACAGTATAAATCATTTTGTATCAGTTTCTGTGGGAACAGAATTCTATGTGGTTCAAACTGCAGTACTAGGGACTTTAATTTGCTAATGTACACAGCATATAGCAAACTGAAGTACAGAGTATCTATTTTAATAGGCCTTATGCTTCAGTTTTACTTAGAAATTTGTGGAAGCTAGTACAAATCAAATACTACAGGTTACATCACTCAACTGAAAGAGAATAGTTTTAAAATATATTACATGCTGTAGATATATCAAAGTTTGGAAGTATATGATCTAGACAAAAATCTTATAAATAAGGAGATGGAATTTGAAGTGCAAAATATCTAACAGCTCCTGAAATAATTATTGTCATTTTTTGAAAGACGGACACTTAAAAATGAGAGTTTATCACTGCAATTATCTAGATTTTTTTCCTTCTCTGTCACTATTTCTTCATTGAAAAGCATGATCCCTACTTCAAAGAAATATTTGTTTTCATAATGTATTGCTTTTCATGTGCCTGAACAGCTAAAGTTTTCCATCAACAGTGCTCAAATATATTGTCATCATTCTACTAATGAGTGTAAAGTTGTATGGTCTCAGGTTACTTTAGAAATTAGTTACCAATTTTTAATTCCTATGCCTTTCATGGAAGCAAGATGCTTACCTTTTAAACCTACACATCTCAGCATATCTCAGAATGCTTTATGAAAGCCAGCTTATTTCTACCTTGAAGTTCAACTGTCATATTTGCAGCCTGTAAAATTAGACCTAATGATTACTAAAATAGTGTGTGAAGATAGCCACAGATCTGACTGTGCTGCAGGTCTATAAGGACATATTACTTGAGCACAGACAGAAATTAGTTTAAATTAGATAATGGCAGACAAAAGGAAGGGCTGGACTTTAAAAGATAAACAAACAACAATAAAAGAACTAAAAATATAGTTTCATCTGTTCTGATTAGACTGCATCCCATTGTATAAATTAAAGCTAGTTTGTTTGTGGTTGCCTTTGCTGTAACTCAGTGTTGTAGAGCTTGCCACAGCTTTGCTATTAGAGTTGCTGAGGAAATGGATGAATCATAAGTGTAATTTTTTTTTTTTTTTTTTTTTTTTACGCAAAGCTGGCTCACTGTAGCTTTGCCCTTTTTCATCTTCTCAAAGTAAGTAGCAAACTTGCTTTCTAAGTGCCAAAATGGCTTCAACTTTTCTGTAACTCCTATTGATGTTGTAACGTTCTCTGAGCAGTTTCTTCAAGACCATCCTAAATGAACCCCTAGGGATAAATGCTGTATTAGTGAGCTTGAAGCAAAATCCTTCTCTAATCAGCATTTCTTATGGATAGTTTATGATTTCCAAAGATTATTTCTGAGACTGTACTTATTTATCTGGCTATTAAGATAGGTGTCATAAAATTTTATGGCTCTTCAGTTCTTTTTAATAACAAAGCTTCTGTTGTTTTTCTGTTAAATTAATTGAAGCCTCCTCTGCTGATGCATTTTCATGTCTGTTGGTTTCCCAAAAGCAGGAATGTCAATCACACAATCACTCTGCTCCTGTTCTGCAGTTGACCTGATTCAGCAGTGAAAAGGAACAAGTGCTTATGTGCAATCAAACTGGATCTGATGGATACTATAGAGACCCTGATAGCTTCACTTAGTACCAGGCAGTAGTACTGACTTTTTCAGAGATCTGTGCCAAAAGAAGAAAGTGCAGGTGTGAAAACAGGGTAATATATGTGCATATATGTTGAGTAGATTAAAAATTCATATACACGGTTGTAAGAATGCTAGCTAATATTGGAGTTAAAACAAACAAACAAACAAAAAATCCCACCAAAAACAGTAACAGAAATAACCCAGAGGTTTGCCTGAGAAAATCTAAATTACTTGTTTTTCAAACCTGGTAGTACCTAGATCTACATGTTTATGGGCCGATGACATTTTTGTTAGAATTTTGTTTAAAATAACTCAGAACTTGACAGTGAAACAGAAGAGGCTCCAATGGATACATGCATAATTTCCAAATAACATTTCAAATAACGTAAAATTCGTAGAATTAACATAGAATCATAGAATGGCTTGGGTTAGAAAGGACCTTAAAGCCCACCCAGTTCCAACCCCCCTGCCATGGACAGGGCTGCCACCCAGCAGATCAGGCTGTGTAGGGCCCCATCCAACTGAAAGCCTTTTTTTATTGCCCTCACAGTACTGTCTAGTTTTAACTCTAATTGAGCTTTGGCCACATGCATTTTTTTTTCCCCTGTAATAGCGAACAGCATCTCCATACTTCTCCTGTGTTTCCTGACTTTGCTACCAGTGACTATACAACTTGGTTTTGAACCTAAGCTCTAGATGAAGGTCCCTGCTCAGCCAAGACAGCCTTCTCCCCTGTCTGCATGACTTTTCAGCATTTTGGATTTGTCTGTTCCTGTGTTCATAAGAGGTAGCACTTAAAAAGTGACCACCACTAAAGGACCTCATGGTTTCAAAAGCACAATAGCTGTTTCTGTGCAGAAGATGCATCTCATATCTGCATATATATGTGTCCTTTTTTCAGTATTTCTGTAGGAGGACACAATACCAAATGTGATCTAATGAAGAAAGACAAAATTTTGCTTGGAGAGCCATTCTTCTATGCCTAGAGATCAAAACAATTCTAAAATTGTGTCTTAGAAGAGGAGTGGTCCAAATGTTTTGTGACTCAGTAGGAGAGTTTTTATTTAAAGATTTGTAATAAATCATTATCTCATTTTGTGAAATTATAGGAATGAAAAATGCTAGAGGATCTTCTTATGTTTTATAAATTCTACAATTCTGCTTGTGCAACAGCTGTAAAGAGATGGAAACAGAAGGTGCATAGTTGCTCATTGCTATCCATGCAGGTAAATTAGAGACATATAATTAGAAGATAATCTTTAATAGATTTCCTCATTCTCAGGATTTATGGGCAGATATGTACAGTAGAATCAGACACACTTAGGCAAAAAAAAATGTATGGAGATTAACACTTAAAACATTGCTCTGTAGTTGATAAATTAAGGTAATTGATGTTGATAATATCAGTCTTGTGTTCTAAATAATTAGATATTTAGCAAAACTCTAGATTTTTTCATGAGTTGATTGCTCTTCTCTTTGTTGGACTTCCCCAACTTTTGCTTACATTTATTATCATTACCTTGTATCTCTTTTGTTTATTTCCCCATGTTTTATTGTACTGTAGAACTATTTAGCTCATTATGTTTAAGGAATAAAATATGTTGATTAAATTAATTTTCTATCAGGCATTTTATTGCCCTTGACTCTTTTCTTTAAATAGATGTTCAAACACTTTTATCCCTTGGAGAAACCAGAATCTGCAAGCCAGAGACAGTCAGGCCTTCCACATTTAGAGGGGAGGAAAGGGAAGGCAGTTATTTCTTCCTTGTTATTCAGTGATTACACTAATTTCAACATTAGGATCTGAAAATTATAGCTTTCCTTAAAATGAAAGAGAAATAACAAGCCCATTAAGTACCTACACCAGAGAAAAAAATATATTTATAATCTCTGGATGATTTGTTCCCTATTATACCATCCCCTTTGCTATAGAGAGACACACTGAGATGTACAATCAAACTATATAAAGAAATATTAACAGAAATTTAACAGAAAAGCAGTGAATTGCTTGGCTGTTAGTCCTTTTTTTGTTGTTGTTAAACAATTTCATTTTGACAAGTTACTACATCATTTTGTTCAAAACCACCTTTTATCTGACAGAACTAAAATAAAAAAAAAGAGAAAGGAGAAAAAGGAAAAAGTGGTTTCACATTACAGAGATACCTAGTCCTCCTCCAACATATTCAAATCAGAAGAGCTATAAAATAAATATTCAATAATTTGATGAAGAAAAAAACATAGCTAAGCCCTCTTGACCTTTTATGCAGCCCATTAGCACAGTCTGCTAACACTTGCTTTTTAATTAATGTGCTAATCAAGGCAGCAGGGTTCACCAGTTACTACATTTTTGTACGGATTTCTAGTTCTGTTGCCATGTAGCTATCTCAGTTAGTCTGCAGCTTTCCTAATGTAGCCTGCTCCTGCAGGAAGAAAATTGGTTTTGGATTTGAATGCTTCATAACGAAGCAATCCCTAAATATACAGTGAACTTATTATGTTTTATGCTGAAACTAATTTTATGTTTTCAAGAAGTGTATGTGTGCTTAAAACTAAGATGCAGAACAAACGATATTCAAATGTGTCCCAAAATGAGATATTTGGGAATAGTTTACAACGTTCAGGCAAAATGCCACAACCACAGAGCTGAAAAATCTGTTCACTCAATATGCTACTTGCTTAGGTTCTGTCCACATACACACACAAACAAATCATTTTATGTCATATATTTCATGTCCACTTACAATATTAATACTGTTAGAATTACTGAAATGTCACCTAGAAAGAAGAAAATCATTTGACAACTGTCATGTGTATAAGGTTCCCATGGAAACCAATTTTCTTCATATCCATATGTTCAATATAGTCACTTGTAATTTTGTTCAGGCACTGAAATAAATAAATAAATAAATAAAAATGCTGAAACAATATATTCTAATTATCTACATTTTTTTTTTTAAGATAATAAATATCTTCATTTAATACACTTTGCAGCTCATGCAATATAAAAACAGTAATCTGATCAACATTCACCACTTCTAGACAGAGCTGTCATACTATGTAAAACATATAAAATGTTTGACTAAGAAAAACAAAAGATTTTACCAGAATAAGCACAGCACCTTCAGTTCCTCGTTAAGTTTGTAGACAGAATATACTAGAACGTTTGCAATGTAGACAACATTACTGAAGCTGCTATGCCAAATTACCAAGACTAGGTCTGTTATGCATAACTACAAAAGAAAAGAGGCTAGATTCTGAAAAAAACTGTAGGTCTTCCCCCTTCAAAAGCACTTGTAAAAAAAATAGAATATGGTAGGCATAATCAGAGGGAAATTAAAGAACTGATTTGCAAAGATGAAATGCAGTCATAAATCTACCTGGGATAAGAACTAATATATAGGGAACTGATCCTTGTGAATAACTGTAAAGTTTATTCTCTGTCTCTCTCAAAATAAAATAAAATAAAATAAAATAAAATAAATTCCACAAAACAAAAACGGAAACAACAACAAAAAATTCTATTTTTAAAAAAATTTTGATATCACAAAATTAAAATATCCTTCTCCTCTCTCCAAAACTGAAACATAACACCCTCAGAATCTGCTGTACTGTAGCCAAGAAGCCTTAATTATACCTCCTGTGATATTTCTGTTGTCATTTTAAGTCTTCATTAGCTGAAAACCAAGACTCTACTTTTCCAGTAGACATATTAGTAACACATATATTGGTAACCAAACAGCTGTGTAGCTAGGACTCTTAATTGGTTTCACACATGAAACACTAAGGGCTTCAACTTCAGTAGTCTTCTGTCTTTATTGTGTCCTTGGCCAGAAAATTCATTTTGTACACTAGAAACTCTCTACTTTTCATCTTAAAATATTTGGTGACTTTAAGGTTTTTCCTTTACTTATATTCTCAAGAGTCACCTGAGGCTACATTGACTAACTTTACATCATGATTGGCTAAGTTTCTTCAGTTATCTTATATCCTTAGTCACTCTATAGCACCTAACATCTCTTTTTACTTTGTAAATGCTCATATAAAATAAATAGTCCGGTTATGCCTTATGATGATTCTTCAGCATGAAACAATGTGAACCATATGTGCATATGTTTGTATATATTGTTTCAGTGAAGAAGAGAATCAAATATTTGAAAGAAAGATGCCTACATAATATTTAAGAAACCTGCAGTTGAGGATTCTTTCTACTGATACTTTTCACAGAATCACAGAACTGGAGGGGTTGGAACAGACATCTAGTCTATCATCAATGCTAAAGCAGGTTCCCTACATCAGGTCACATAGGAAAGTGTTCAGACAGGTTTTGAACATCTTCAGCTTCAGAATCCACAGTTTTTCTGGACAGCCTGTTCCAGTGCACTGTTACTCTCACGGTAAAAAAAGTTTTTCCTTGTATTATTATGGAACATCTTGTGGTCCAGTTTACACCCATTGACCTTTGTTCTATCAGTGCTTACCACTGAAAAGATTCCATCCCCATTCACTTGCCTCCCACACTCTAGATATTTATAAACTATAATGAGATTCCTTCCTCAAGATAGAGGGGAAAAAATAATGTGTAGAAGGGGAAAAAAAACAAAAACAAACAAACAAAAACACTCTACTGAGAGAGAAAATATGTGTTTGAAGAACAAAAAAAAAAGTAAGAATGGACACCTTTTGCTTCAGTCAAATGCAGCTTGTAAAGATTTTAAATTGTAGGGTTTTGTGTAGTTACACTGGGTCTTTAAACTTACTTAAAATATTTTTAACCCGGATTATCAAAGTTATACCACTACGTTTTGAGTCCAAGCAAAATAAAAATAAGGAACATATTCAAAGCTTGTGGTAAATTATCTTTTTGGTTTGTTTGTTTGTTTGTTTGTTTGTTGTTGCAACAGCAAAAGCTGAAACTGAGTACGCATTTTCTGGGAAGTCCAAGAGCATATTTTACCACTCTGCATATAGTTTGCTAATTACAAAAATATTTACCTGAGTATACTTTTCTACGCTACCTACTGATTCAATTCAAGCAAAAAGCAGAAAAAAATTAAAACTTGCTATGTCACTTAATAAGCCATATGTAAGTCTTATGCTAGGATAGCATAAGATAAGCACAGTATAGCTAAGTGGTCCTACTACACTCAGCATTGATGCAGCCTCACCTTGAGTATTGTGTGTAGATTCAGATGCTACAGTATAAGAAGGACATAAAATTGTCAGTGTCCAAAAAATTGCTATGAAGATGATGAAGGGTCTGGACTGCAAAACATAGGAGGCAAGACTGAGGTCCCTGAGTTCGTTCAGCACAGAGCGAAGGAACTGAGGGGAGGCCTCATGGCAGCGGCAGCTCCTCACAGGGAGCGGAGGGGCAGCACTGAGCTCTGCTCTCTGTGACAGCGAGAGGGCTCGAGGGAACGGCATGGAGCTGTGTCAGGGGAGTGGCAGCTTGGGGTTAAGGACAGGTGCTGCACAAGAGGGTGGTCAGGCCCTGGAACAGGCTGCCCAGGATACTAGTGAAAGCCCCATGTTCATGATGTTCAATAAAAATTTGGAGAACATTCTTAGTTACATGTTTAATTACTAGATTGCCTTACATGGAACCAGATGTACTTGATGATTTCGTGGATCCCTTCCAGCTCAAGTATTCTATTATTCTATGATTTCCTGAGATTAGCAAAATCTGTATTATATGGCTGATAACTGTTTATTAAAGTTTATCAATGTCATTCATTCTAGCTGTGCAATAGTAATGATATAATTTGGTATGGATGACCTAATGCATTTTTTGTATGTTACATCAGTAGAAGAATGTCTGAGATATAACTGTATTTGTGGCTTCCCTGGTTAAAAGAAGGATGCATTACATAACTATAAAATCATTCTGTCGTATTTGCTACATATCGAGTTTCTGAGAATCTTTGTTATGCAACTCTTCAGTCTATATGCCAAAGTAATGAAAAATGTTTCGAGATACTAGGGAGACATACAGAAGAGCTTTAGACCATGAATTAGTGAATTGTTGACATAGACACCTCTTCTTCAAGCATCCCTAAAAGTAAGAAACTGGGGAAAGATGACGAGAGGCCTGCATGGATGATCAAGGAACTCATGTAACTCATGGATAAACTATAAGGAAAGAGGAAGGTCCATGAAATGTGGAAAAAATGGCCTGTCCACCTGGGAAGAATAAAGGAATGTTGTCAGGTCCTGTAGGTATGCAATGAGGAAGGCTAAGGCCCTCCTGGAATTCAAACTTGCAAAGGAGGTAAAGGATAACAAGAAAGGCTTTTTAAGTATGTCAACAGTAAAAGAAAGACTAAGGAAAATGTGTTCCCCTACTAAATGAGGTGGATAAAAAGGTAACAGGGGATGCAGAGAAGACAGAGATTCTGAATGCTTTCTTTGCTGAAGTCCTTAATGTTAAGACTAGCTCTCTGGAATCCCAGACCCTGGAGGTAAGAGAGAGGATATGGGAAAAGGAAGACTTCCGATTGTTTGATAAGGGTCTGATCAGAGAGCATCTAGACAAAATCAACACATACAAATCCATAGGCCCAGATTGAATGCTTACATGTGCGCTGAGAGAGCTGTCAGAGGTGACTGCTGAACTGCCCTCAATCATCTTCTAAAGATCTTGGAGAATGGGAGACATGCCTGAAGGCTGGGGCATAACTAGTGTCAGTCCAAGTCTTCAAAAATGGCAAGAAGGAGGATCTGGGAAACTACAGGCTGGTCAGCCTCACCTCTGTCCCTTGAAAGGTTATGGAACAACTTGTTCTGAATACCCTCTCCAAGCAATTGGAAGAGAAGAAGATCATCAGGAGTAGTTAACATGAATTCACCAAAGGGAGAAGACTGAGGGGGGATTAATGTTTATAGATATCTAAAGAGAGGTATGAGGCAAATAGGTGAGGCCAGGCTCTTCTCTTTGGAAAGACTCTCTTCCTTTAGAAAGAAAAAAATACATCTCATGTTTCTTTCCTGAGATACTAAGCACTAGGCAAGCTAAGCACTCTGAGTAGCTCATTGTCCAAATATTTATTTACAACTGAGCTTCAGCCAGGAACATTCAAGCTTGTAATTTCAATGTTTCACATGTATTTCCATTTTTTATATGTCCTATATCCCAGTCAAGTTCTGTCTTGCCATCCAGTAGCCTGAAGTTTACATGGTTGGCTTTAGGAAGTCAAATATAATGGAATAAGGAAAAAAAAAAGTCAGAGAGAGGTGGTCACACAAACTCTTTTGTTTCCCAGTCTCATAATCTGTACAGTTCTACTGATTCATCATCCACACTTAATTTAAACTGACCTGGCTGATGCTACATTCGCTGTCAATTGCACTCCAACTAGTGCTACTGTGGTGTATCATTAGAACACCTCCTATTGAACAGAAAAATGTCACTGCTGCTGGCTAACACTGCAAAAAGATGTCATGTTACAGGACTCTGTTTGGTGCCTGGAGTAAGATTTGAATTGTCACAGTCTCATTATATTAATACAGTAAAAAATAAAAACATTAAAATAAAAATAATAAAAATAAACAAATAAAGGAAAGACAAATGCCTCAGAGACAGTAGGAGAGAAAGGTGTGACTGGCTTACAAAATGTCCTTGAACCTTTACAATGAATTAAAAAAAAAAAAAAAAAAAAAAGACAAACTGAAGAAGCTTTAGTAACAGCTGTCATCAGACTGTGATAGAAGGTCACCTCTCTCAGGAAAAAAGTGTCCCTGGAGTTCTCTGGCTGACACTGCACTAGTTATGTCAACCTAAATACTCCATAATTAAAACACATAGGGTTGCAGCTAAAATCTCAGAATTCAGTAGGAATACACAGACATACATTAGCAGAAATGTATTTACAAACAAATATCGGGAGAGATTATATATACATAAAGGTATGGATATACAGATAGGCAATGCTGAAGAATAGGTGGCTGGCAAGGTAGGCTAATAAAAGCTGAAGAAAACAAATAAATTGCAGGAAATTATTTCAGCTCATACCCAATCATTTATAGGGCAAAGGAACTCAATATATAAAATCCACTTTGGAAATTCAGACTCCCAGATTCACATATCCTCAGAGGATTTTCCTGCATATCTAAACTGATATATTATTGTTAATGAAATTGAAGAGTGAGAACAGGACCCTGCAGTTATAGAGAGAAGGGCCTCACAGCAAGAAAAGGGAAAGTAGCTTCACAAAGTAGAAATAAGGGGCAAATAGAGATAGTTTATGTAGAGAGTGTTAGAAAACAAGGGATTCGAGGCACTTTCACAGACACTAGGTCTGGAATAATAAGGAAGATGAAGGCCATAAAGATAAGGATGGGAGAACAGCTCGAAAACATTTGGCAGGGAGGTGATTAGATGTCTACAGGGCAAGTTGAAACCAATTTGGGGGATGCCCCCCCCCTTCAGGGTCAGAAGTTTGCAGTGAGGAAGACTACGAGCCTTTGCGAGGAAGACTATGAGCCTTCATCATCACGACCTACTACGCACGCGCAAGGGGGAGAGGGACTGCATGCTAATGGGCTCTCAGGAATGTAATGAATGTGTATCCTAATTCCTGTCAACTATTGATTATGTATTAGTTTGACCTATATCTATAGCATGATTTCTCCTGATGGTGTGCAAGTTAGGTGGAGTGATCCCCCTTGCACCAGGGTGTATGTGTGTCACCAATAAACACATGCCTGCTCTATATCCTTACTGGCTATAGGGTCTGATTTCTGCACATCAAAATCTCACTTCCAGTGTGGAAATACCAAGCATAGACTGAGTAAATAACCTTAGAATCAGTCATTTTTACAAATGCATTCTTCATTCACACTGAAATAATAAGTAAGGGGAATCCAGTTTATGCTAAATAATTACTTAAATGTACACTCCCTAACAGTAGAGAGAATCTTAAACACAAGCATAGATAAATAAAATGCTGAGAGACAAAGAGAAAATTCTGTGAAGGACTTGATTCTCAGGCTCAGAGCGTGTTTATGTAGAATACATCTGTGGGCTCAGTATAGGCTCTAACACAGCTTAGGAGTGTTAGATTTAGAGAAAGTCTGTGACCCAAAATAGGGTTACAACAGTAGCTCTACGTAGTCCATCATTAGTGGAAGAAGGGTATAGTTATCTGAAGAAAATGATTTGTTGGGTTTAGTGCATGTGACAAAAAAAATTAAAATGATTAGGAATCTCATGGCTGCACATCTTTGGTAGTGTGACATTTTGTACTGACAGGAGCAGAACCGGACAGAATAGACTGAAGAAAGGAAAACTGTCTAATGAGGTTTGAAGGAAAAGATGCAATAGGGTCCAAAACCTACCAAAATCAATTTAGGCTTTTCTCATGGACTGTACCAGATTTTCTGACACGGTCTGTATTTTATTCATAATAACACATACACTATACAAGGATAAAACAAGGAAAGGTTAGGAAAAGCAATGTGGGTGTATAATACAGGAAACTGTACAGTTCACATGAAGAAAATGATTTATTTCAGCTGAAAAACTGGCTAGTATATATATTTTTTCAACCATATGCAATTTCTGTTTTCTTGCCTATGAAGCATATTTTCTCTAAGTATACACAATAGAAAAAATGTCTTCTGAAATAATGGAGATTAAATGCATAACTATAATTATAAGGAAGATCCAGATTTTAATTAATTGTCATGATTCTTTTCTTAGTAGTTAAGATATTAGCTATCGTTCAACAGAAGAGCGCACAGTGACATGAGGCAGAAAGATTTCTGTATGCAGTGAAATAAGTTTAAAAGCTTTTATTATTTAAAATATAAAAATGAGATTGTTAGAAATATTTTTTAGATGTCAACCAGTTTAAAAATAAAGGAAGGTTTGTTATATTGTATAATAAACACCAGAAAACTTAAATTATGAGTACTTTTAGAATAAATGCTAATATGCATTTGTCTAGGATAGATGATGCATTAAACAAAGTTTTCAAAGCATTAACAAATAAATAGGAAATCTAGATGTTTTATGGTACAGAATAATCGATCCGACTTTCAGAGCTGTATACTGGAATTTTTGTCACCTTTCTATTTTGTTCTATTTTATGATCTCATGATTAGACATTGCTTAATTCATAGCTTAATTTGGAAAACAAGGTGCTAGGTATGTGACAGAAAAACTAGGAACATTCTAGGAAGAATTAAAATGCCTGAAGTTAATTGATCCAGAACTGACAGAAATCATGCTAGCTTGTAGTCAGCCCTGATGTGGTGCTGGTATTTTCTTGATTAGTAAAGGGTATTTTTAGATTTTTAGCAATGAATTTAAATGTGAAAATAAAAAATACTAATATTTAAAATACTAGTATTTACTTTTTCTACATTACCATAAAAATCAGAAAATGTGAGTGGAGGAAACTTCAAGAAGTCATATGGGCTATTCTCAATTCTATTATATAATCAGCAATGTTGAGTAGGCACTGAGTAGTTTAATACACGGTAGATAAAGTAGATACTGACTTTTCAGTAACATAATGTATTGTTATCCTAAATTACTCTTCTTGTGACAGCAGTGATGCTATATCAGTAGTTTATCCTACTGTAAATTGCTGAGATTTTCTAATTGTTTAACACTCGTTGTGCTGCAATCTACTAAAACTTTGAATGCTATAGGAAAATGCTTATCTTTTATGTCAAATGGGCCAAATCCTATTGATCAATTACAGTTCATTTTGATTGCATTCTTGATATTTTAGTGTTTGTTCCTTTATTAAGCAAATAAAATTGGGTAAGTTTAACTGTTCTATGGAAATTTTAATTGGTTCAAGATACTAGAAAGCAAGAAAAAAAACAAGAAAATGTATTAAGGCTGTATAAAACAAAAACATGAAAAAACTCAGAAGTTTCAAGAAGTTTAGCAACCCTTTAGAGTGCTGGTGGATAATTCTCTCCAGTTTACATATGAATGAAGATTCTCCTTTCTGTTTAAACATTTTTAAATTTCCCAATCACTTCCTTTAAAAAAGCTTATTAATCCTTTACTGCTCAGTAGCTGCTGCTGTCTCTGACATAAGATGTACCAATCACCAGCTGACATAATAAGATTATTTTGCATAATGCAGTATGAGATGATGTGAAGTCGTAAGCTTCTGTGATCATGGAATATTTTTATGGTAAAATGCTGATGCTGCGTTTTAGGACTTTATTTCATATCCGTGACAGCACAATGCTAAGTTTTGTCAGCATTATATGGAGATGAAAACTAGCATCTTTTACATTTCACACTTATTGCAGCCTAGTATCACAATTGTTCCAAAATGTGTCCCAAAATGCTTTTCTAAAATGTGCCATGTTTTAAAATTCTCTATTTACTTATATATTTAACTGATAAATAACAGGATTGCTAAGCACTGTTGTAAAATTAAAAAACAATATCAGATGTAAATGATTGAAAAAAAAAAAAAAGGTTAAAGGCCTAGTTCTTTCTTTTCTTCAGGGAAATTGTTTTTATATCACAGTAATAAATTCCAAATGCTCTCTTTATTAAAAATTACTCTGTTCCTTCTCATAGATATTATAAGACCCTAGTAATTATGCTTTCCTTTTCATCTGATCATTTAACAAATATACCTTATAGCATCATTTAAGGGAATTTGTATCAGTATGTGAAGTATAGGGATCACTTGGTTCCATATAAATTCATTTGATTTTGCATGACGTCATATTGTCTTAAGATTATTTCAGTATGATCTTTCCATGTTCTCTGCATTGATCATACCTTCCATCTTTGCCTTATTAATATATCCCATTACGGTATGTTTTTTTTTGTTTCTTTGTTTGTTTGTTTTTTCTGCCAAGGTTTCCAGTGAAAATGTAGAATGACGTAGGGCTTGATGATCCTTGAGGTCCCTTCCAACCCAAGCCATTCTATGATTCTATAATTCTGTGATTCTAGGAATGAAACAAACAAGCAAAAACAGTTGTGGGTTCTTCTTTCTGATTTCACAACAGATCACTGGTTAAAATCAGACTGCCAGGTATTGTAATCAGTTGGCCTGAGAAATGTGAAAGGTAGAAAATATATGAATAAGGACAATATGCCCTTTATAGGAAAGCTTGAGGTCTGGGAGTACTGCACAGGTTATCATGCATCATAAATTAAATCATAATTAAATGATAGACATGTACAGAAATATTAAGAGTAAAATTATATGTCAAGTTATGAAAATGAATATTTTAAAACAAAATAGAATTAATTTATGTGTAAGGAAGTTTTTATTTGTTTTGGTATTGGCACGGGCTTTTTTATTTGTTTTTGTGGAAGGGCTTTCCCCTATTCTCTAAAGACTAATTCATGGCTCTAAGAAACGGCTTTCAGTGGTAGCACCTTATGTCAATAATCTGCAATGTATCTATATGCAGTTTTCTGACTGCAAATTATTCTTCCTGTGGAAGGAGAATCTTTAGTGCTGATCTTTAGTACTGCCAAGAACATGTTCAGCTCACAAAGCCCCTGACCTTGAGACAGACTTCTGTGTGAGATAAGGAAAAGAGGAGAATAGGTCTTTATACATGCTGCCACAACTGTTAGCTTTGTGGATAGAGTTTTAGAGCCATAGTGTGTTATAAGGAGATGAATTCCTGCATAGGGAGTTAAGAATCAGAGTGAATACTTGTGGCTCTGATTTCACCCTTAATGGTACAGGAGGCTTTGATACAGCTGCTCAGTAGGAGGGAGGATTCCATAAAAGCTTACTACTCTGATATCATTTTATGCACCTCTAAGACTACTTTGAGGTACAGTGGAGAGTCTATTGCACTGCTTCTCCTTTGCCACAACCTTTACATAGGTATAATGTTTAGAGTCAGACCGGTGTACAGAAGTAATATTCACTCCAGTGCAAGACAGTTTGTACAATAGACACAACTTCACTTTGCTAAATCCTTTCAGTGCTGAGTAAATACCTCAGTGATGCTGCAACTTAAGTTAACCTTCTAAAGATGACTATGGCCCTTATAAAAGTGAGTGTACTACAGAAAGGTATGTCTGTGAGAAGAGAGAGAAGACAGAAAATGAGAAGTCTTTCTACATGCTTCTTTGTTTCCTAGTCCCTCACATGATCTACTTCTCAGCATACTTGCTCTCATTCTCAGTTGTAACACTGTACACTGATAGCAAAGCATATTTTGAGTTTTATTTCTGAGCTGTTTGAAGAAAAGAAATCTGGAATATAGAATAACCCTGGATTGAAAAAAAAAAATGAAAGAAATCATTCATATTTTTTAAATAGCTGATGTTTTCACTGTTACAAGATCTGGAAGGGAAGCCAACAGAAAAAAATTGTTTTGTTTACACAAGTGGAGCTCCAGAGAAGACAGATGACATGAGAAATGTGAGCTCAGACAGAGACTTTACATTTTTGCAGCACTGTTCCCTTAATTCTGATCCATAGAGAGACGCTTAGAGTCACAGTCATAGAATCATAAAGGTTGGAAAAGATGTCCAAGATCATCTAGACCATCCATCCACTTACCATTAATAATATTTCCTTGCTAAACCATGTCCTTTAGTATAACATATAAATGTTTCTTGAACACCTCCAGGGACAGTGACTCCATCACCTACCTGGGCAGCCCATTCCAGTGCTTCACTGGAACTCTTTCACTCTTTCAGAGAAGACATTTTTCCTAACGTCCAACCTGAAGAGGCCATTCCCTCTAGTACTGTCGCTGGTTATACATGATAAGATGCCAACCCCCACCTTGCCACAGCCTCCTTTCAGGTCATTGTAGACCTGTAGCAATAAAATCTCCCCTGATCCTCCTATTCTCCATACAAAACAATACCTGTTAACTGATCCACTCTTTGTAAGACACTACAACTCAAATGTAATCTACACAAAACTTCCTTGCAAAAAGAGATGGGTTATGGGTTATGGATCCCAGTTGTATTAATAAATTGCTATTATATTGTGAAAGATAACAAATAAATTAAAAGCTTCCTTATTCTTATCTAAACCTATTGAAGGTAAAGGCAAACTTCAAATCAGTAGCATCTTGGTGTTTTTAGTGGAGCTATACTTATCAAGGCTAAGTGTCTCTTTAAGATTTATTGAAACTCATAAAATATTGCTTCAGATTAGGGACATTAGAGAACTAATGGCTCAAAAAGTTTTAATTGTACAAAAGGTTAGAAATTACCAGACTGTTCAGAGATCCAGTCTACCTTAGGACATAATACAAAGTTTACAACGATTGGAATTTTTCCACTGATTTCAAGAAGCTCTATCTCAGACCTTCTAGCTGGCCTTATGCAATTCTTAAGAATGGACACCAATGAAACATCAGAAGGAAAACTTTATATTTTTCCTCAGGAAAAACAAACAAACAAACAAAACCAAAAAGTAATAACTGGTTGTGAACATGTAGTCTTGTATAGCAGAAAAATGCATGCCCAGTCATGTAAAGTCTGGAAGGGTTTTTATTTATTTTTTAATTTTCATTAGAGGACACTGTTATTAGGTTTCTAAAAGAAAAACTAAATTTAGAGATGAACTCTGTCGTCTTTTGATTCAAACAGATTTGTATATTCCCTTCAGATGTCCTTCTAGCTGCTACAGAGGATTCTGTCTATTCAGCTAATTATTCTTTCACAGGTTTTTTTTTTGTTTCTAATTATTCTTTCACAGTTTTTTTGTTTGTTTGTTTGTTTTGTTTTGTTTTGTTTTTAAAGACAGTAAGGTTTAACTGTGGTACAATGTCTAGTGGCAAATTTTATTAGCAGAAAAATTCTGAGCTGACCTTTTGTTCTGAGGTGGCCTTAATCAATTTCATCTCCCAATTCACCTGGTAAGACCAGAGATTGAAATACAGTTTTTAAACAAATACGAATGCACTAGGCTTGGGGGGAGGGAATTTTCCTATGTTTATTACTTCCTCCAATGTTGTTGCTTTTCTTGTTTTTATAGAAGATCCATAAGACATTACAGAAGGTGGAATAAGCAAAATCTCAGAACTGGATTCCATTCATAGCTCAACGAAAGAAGCATGGACTTCAGAGGGAAAAAGAAAAAGAAAGAAAAAAAAACAGGAAGAAAACAAAACTTGGCTGATGCAATTGATTTCAACTGGACTTTTCTGATTTACATAAATGAAATCTGCCCAGGAAAACTGTATCACTTTTTAGAATGCAGCGTTTTTTTTTTTTTATTAGGAGCTTCCTTTTTATATATTCATGGGATTCCTCAAAGACCTCTGACGGTAAAATTTGAAGTGAATTCACTTATCTCAGAAAAAATATATCACTAGTATCATTGCCTAGAGAACTATTAAAGAAAAACAAATAAATCACAATAGTAGAATCATTCTGAAGTGGACAGAAACTCCAGAGACGTAGTGTTTTCCTGCACACGCAGTATATTAGAGATGCAAGTTACCTCAAGGCCTTCAAGTGATTTGATTTTTCTGTGGTTGGTTTAACTCAGTATTTCAAGGTCCTTGCTTTTTTATTATGCTGCCCTTTGCTTCTTTGTTATGTTTCTATTTTGAAATATTATGATGAGCAGCACTATTTTGAGTGTCATATGAATATACAGGAATACATAATAACATTTGTATTTTCATATGACCTCGTTATTTCCTGGACTAAACTGATCTTTGATCATTACTTGTCCCCTCTCACTCACTACACACATGCCCTTGTCTCACATGCACATTAAACATCTTTGAAGAAGCAAACTTGAAACATTAACTACTTATTAACCTCCATGTCCTTGCCTGCAAGCAAGGGGGTTGAAACTAGGTGATCTTAAAGGTCCCTTCCAACCCAAACCATTCCATTAAAATAAGTGAAGATACTCTTGTGAGCAGTGTGTGATTGTAATTTAGTTACTAGGAGTGAAATCTGAGATCAGCTTGGGCAACTTAGAGAAAGGAGAGGAGAGGAGAAGAGAGGAGAGGAGAGGAGAGGAGAGGAGAGGAGAGGAGAGGAGAGGAGAGGAGAGGAGAGGAGAGGAGAGGAGAGGAGAGGAGAGGAGAGGAGAGGAGAGGAGAGGAGAGGAGAGGAGAGGAGAGGAGAGGAGAGGAGAGGAGAGGAGAAGAATGCACTAAAAAAGCCATTTGGTTTGCTTTTGCAGGTCTGTGATTCTTTGTCTTTGATCTAGTTTCACAAATGGAGAGGAGGCAAAAAAGGCTACAAAAGAGGGTGGCTGTGAACGTGTATGAAGTGTGCGTGAGTGATGAGTGTGTGAGTACTGTGTGTGTGCAGGAAGGGTTGGGATGGGTGTAGAGGTGCCAGGTGGGCAGAGGGGCATCCCAGTTCTTGGGTTAAACACAAATGTGTGTGTTCTTGTAAGCCTGGAGATGTCAAGCAAGTGCCTGCACCAGGGGCCTGCTGTTTCTGCCAGCATAAAAAGGGGGAGAGAATGGGGCTGTTTATGTCTATATTTTTATGTGGACCCTATGTATAGATGCTATTGGAGGAACCTTCTCTGTGACAGTCTGTGTGACTGACTGGCCATGTCATTGTCCCATTTGTGACTGTGCCTCAGGTCCCAGCAGCTGGGCAGGAAGCCACTGGTGGCTGGAGGATGTGATCACAGACTTAACATCGCTTAACTTGACTTGTCTATAGTGGCTCTTGAAGTTCTTTTCGAGTAACTGAGGACTGTTCTTAAACAAAGATGAATATAAATGGGGTACTGAAGTGAGTTTGCATCTCCCATTTGAGAAAACATTAACGAGTTTGGCTAAATCATGCAATTTTCTGTTTTCTTCGTTTGTTTCTCTGGTTTTAATTTTGGGAGGGCATTTCTAATAGGTGGCAGGTAGCACTGTTCACTGCTTTTCTGAAAAAAACAACAGCAAAAATAGTTAGCACTTTTAATGCCTTTCATTTAACTTTTATATATAATATTTACTTATTTTTTTGGAAAATCATTTGCTTAAGCCACCTCTAATATTTTGTAAAATCCTCTATAAGAGATGTGGACACTATGTAGACACTCTGACAGAATCTGCTTGTTCTGCAAGATCAAGACTGATGATAAACATCACTGTATGACATTTCATAGAATCATAGAATCACTAAGGTTGGAAAAGACCCACAGGATCATCCAGTCCAATCACTCGCCCATCACCAATGGTTCCCGCTAAACCATGTCCCTCAACACAACATCCAAACGCTCTTTGAACATCATCAGGGTTGGTGACTCCACCACCTCTCTGGGCAGCCCATTCCAGTGCCTGACCACCCTTTCAGAGAAGTAGTATTTCCTAACATCCAGCCTGAACCTTCCCTGGCGCAGCTTAAAACCATTCCCTCTAGTCCTATCACTAGTGACACGAGAGAAGAGGCTGACCCCCAGCTCACTACAACCTCCTTTCAGGTAGTTATAGAGAGCAATAAAGTCTCCCCTGAGCCTCCTCTTCTCTAGACGGAACAATCCCAGCTCCTTCAGCCACTCCTCGTAAGGCCTGTGCTCCAGACCCCTCACCAGCTTTGTTGCCCTTCTCTGGACACGCTCCAGGGCCTCGATGTCTTTCTTACAGCGAGGGGCACAAAACTGGACACGGTACTCAAGGTGCGGCCTCACCAGTGCTGAGTACAGGGGGACAATTACTTCCCTGTTCCTGCTGGACTATTTCTGATACAAACCAGGATACGATTGGCCTTCTTGGACACCTGGGCACACTGCTGGCTCATGTTCAGTCTAGCGTCAATCAACACCCTCAGGTCCATTTCCTCTACACAGTCTTCCAGCCACTCTGCCCCAAGCCTGTAGTGTTTCCTAATTCATTTTTAAAAGGCTGAAAGCTATTAAATTGTCTGGTGGAACGCACTTTTTGTTCTTATTATTTTTAAAATATCTCTCAGATTTATAAAGAGATTCGTCTCTTAGATTGTTCTTTTAATATTTAACAGTTGTATTCTGTGTCAAAGCTGTGAAGCATTTTGCACTTGGCTCAGCTGCAGTGTTAGGCAGAGGACGCACTTTTATGACACAGGTGGAAGAGGATATTTCCTCCACTTAAAGTTTAACAAACATATGAAAATTAACTCTGATATCTAATGCATTCCAAGAACCATGGCAATGAGGGTAGCAGGAGAGTGTATTATGTAGGAATGAGTGAATCACACTGAGGAAATTATACACAAAGGTCAGCCTCCTCAGGCAAGATCAGAGCTAAAATAGCTTTGCCATTCAGTCTCACCTTCCTATAGGGCTATTCCTGGGGTCACTTCAAAGGCAACTGTGCAGATTGTCCTGTTCGGAAACATCAACATCTCACCCACCACTGCTAGAGGTGCAGTCAGAAGCAGGATGCATAGTCCCCAGGCTATCAGCTAATACAGCTTCCCTTGCAGAGTGGGTCCCCTCTGTAGGACAGAGGGACAAGATCTATCAGCTGTTTGTGCCATGGCTTCCTGATGCAACTATGGCCCTCTCTGTGTTTCAAATTGTGCCTTCTGCCAGCTGGCTATCTCTTAGTGGACTATGTCCAGCTGCTGTAATCACTGAGTGGGGTCTGTGTTGCTCTGATGGCTCTGGAAGGTGTCTTTTATCCTTGTGCCTCAGCAAGCCCATTCAGAACTGATTTGAACTTTTGAAGTATGCAAAGAATCAACTTTTTTTTTCTTTTTTTTTACCCCTCTCTTTCTATATGCACATGAATTACCCACTGAAACAGTGGAATGGAATACAGTGTTCAGTGTTCATAATTCACTGACCAAAAAAAATTAATAACTGGCACACTTAAATGTATAAAAGTAGTTTAATGTGCAGAATACAGCTTTCTTTCAAGGCCGAGGACATGCACTGCAGGTTACTGAAATGCATTCCTAGTGGTGCAACAGGAGATGTGTATCATGACTGGGTATTTGTTTAGTAAAAGTGACACAGTACTCATCAGACAAAACAACTGGAGAAATAAAATCATAAAAAAAAGGACTCTGAAAATTAGCACCCATGTTGTCATATCAAACAGAGGTGATTACTGTAAAACTGTGTCTTATTTGCACTTTGAGATGAATTTTCTCTTCCCTCCGATTCCCAGGGACATGAGTATAACGAATGTAACAAATTTCAGTAGAAATAAAGGTTCCTATATAGAGTATTAAACTGGAAATATTGTTCTTGAAGACTGAAATAAATAAGTAATATTGAGAAATTTCCTCTACACATCTCATAGTTCATCCTGCACAATCCATTTTAGAAACGTAGAAGTAGCTTCATTAGAGTAACCTGAGGCAGAAACAGTGTCACATATAGGTACGTTTATGTCCTGTATCACCTTGCCTTCCTTCTGCTTATCTGTTCAGCACCAATGTACCTCAGTGAGTGTAATTCAGATATATGAGTTTTCACATTGACAAATCTCTACAAAAAGAAAATCACACCTGATTAATTCTAGACATCTTTGTCACATTGTTCATGAAGTTCCTTTGTACAATATAGTCTATTCTATTCTATAATATGGTTACAGGAATATTTGGGAGCTACTTTGGTGAAATGGGCCCTGTTTGTAAGTATGAATTTCTCATCGCATCCTCCTTTATTCAGATTGAGTCCTCTGGGGGGAAAAGCATTCAAAATATAACTCAGGATTTTTTGCCTGTGAAGATAACTTTTAGATAATTTTTAACTGTGAAGGTAACAGAGTAAAAACCTTTTGCCAGGATCTGAATTGAAAATAAATTTCCTAAGATATTTAATAAAAACATAAATATAATGATGCTCTGGTGTTGATGATTATATAAAATGTTTTCCTATATTTTCACAATTTATTGCCCCCTTTGTCTGATTTTTTTTTTTTTTTTTTTTTTTTTTGGTCATTAGTGTACAGATTAGAAGTAGGGATGACTGGTGTTTCATTTCTCTCCAGCTTCTCTCTAACCCTCCCAACTCTCTTCTATTTCAGATTTGTATTTTATCCCATACTTCTTGTTGTCTTGAGCTTATATTTTTTTTACTTCTGATTCCCTTTCTTTTTCATATACCTATGTCTTTAGCTGTTTTATTACCATTTTATTTTTCAACCAAGTATTTTACATATGCCCTGCTCCCCCCTCCTCCCCACCAACCCACTTTCTTTTTTCTGGAGAAAGAGATTTCCTCTCATGCTTTCTTTTGTCCATCAGTACAAAAATTAACTTGAACACCAAAGAGTACAAAGCAGAAAAAAGACATTCAGTGCCATCCTGCCTATGAGAGGTTTTCTTTTATAGAAACACAAGGATGAACATCATTTGACAGAGAGGATTGCTACCTACTGCTGTTGGACTTATCTTAATGGATATATCTTTCTATTGCCTGTTTCTTCACCTTAGTAAAAGCAACAAAACCTACTCCCTACGTTTTTCCCCCTTTTTCTCTGTATGACGTATGTGTTTCACTTTAAGGAACAGACAGAACACATAAGTAATTTCTTTGTGCATGTGTCCATGCAGTTGCAAAACTTACTTTGTTTACAGTTCTTGAAGCTTTATTGGCTTCTCTGTCCAAGTTTTCTCTCTGAGCATATTTAAGCCTCTGTTTTCCAAATTTGACATTCAAGACTTCCTGTATTCACTGTTCAGTTCTACTACTAGCTTTGTGACATACCTCTCTCTTCATCTCATTATTTTCTCCCTCTCCATCTCTATGTCTTCTACAAATATGCATGGTAGGATGTGTCATGATCCAATATTGCTTTCTAGTTCATTCCTTGGAGAAGACATTTAACTCCAAATACTCCTGCTGTTCCTGAAGCTTAGATGTTCAACAGTTGGTGGGACTACTATAAGTTTTCCTTCTTACTTTCACCTCATTCTTCCTTCTCACACAAAATGATAAATATACAGAGCCTCTGAGATGTGCATATAGTTTGATGCTTGTCCTGTGCATCAATTACAAGGCCATGCAGAAATAGCATGGAAATGCAATTTGTTACAAGACTTTGAAAACGTGAAGTTCTGTGCAAGCACTCACTACACATGATTACGATGACAATTAATGACCATAAATACTGTGTGATTTTTTAGGTCACAACTGCAAGGAGTATGACATATCAAAGGGAAGTTAGCCTAGATTTAAAGCTCTGCTTTAAGTAAGTCAATTTCACACCTGCTCCCTTTGTCAGTCCATATGTTTGTCATCAATGAAAAATCCTCTCCACATGAGCATTTGCAGTGGGAATGATTATGACACATTTCATTATCTCCAGTAAATTGAATGGTTCAATCCTTGAACTGCAGAATACCGCACACAGGTCTTGTCTGCATTCCAGACTTCACTCAGTTATATTATAATTGAGCTGAACTCATCATATAGTATGTACTTCTAACTCTGTCAGAAAATAGAAATCTTTTCAGCTGTGTTTCAGAGCAAACACGGATTACGTTTTTTTTTTTTTTTTTTCCAAATCCAAAATGAAAGTGCTCATTTTGATACCATTTTAAGTCAGTGATATTGATCAACTTGAATGAGTAATCAATAGAAGCTCTTGTCTATTTGTGATTTCTTAAGTATAGGTTAGAATTTCTAAAGCTGTGTATTGATTATTATTACTATGTTTTTTTAATCAAGAAGACTATCTTCACTGAAGGAGTTCAGTTCTCTTGTCCCTTGAAGTAATTATTACCTCATTTGTTCTTATTCAAGAATTATAATTACACCTGACAGCATTTTCACTGCATTAAAAAGCATTTGTCAGTTTAAAGTATAACAAGATCGTTTGTGTAATGGAGCTAAAATGTTGAAAGAAAGTCAACAGCTTTTTTCTGTATTTCATTATTCCTTTTACTCAGCAAAGGCCAGAATTTTCAGAGTGTTTCAGAATGTTAGAGATCAGGCTGGGGTTAGTGCACATAGTTGCCACCCCTTAGCAGAAAGAATGCAATATGCTTTATTAGCATAGTCAGTATTTAATGCACATACTTATAAAACATTAGGAATTATATATGGAAAAAAATACAAAATAGCATTTTAAGAAAAGCTGTTTTGTAGGGCTAATTTTCCTTACAGAATTCATTCCTTTTTAAGAGGAGAATATCTGTCAAGACTCAAGGTTTAAAATTGAGGTTTACATCTGTGTACTTCAGGACCCTCTATAAATATATCTCTCACTGATCTTTCAGAGGTGAGCTGGCAGTTTCTGGAGTGTGACCACAATACATAAGTTATGTGTCACCTTGTGACACTTACTGGATTGATTCGTTCACGTGAGGTGGTTTGAGGAATTCCTACTTTATGGTTCTCTGTGGGGTTTAGAAAAGAGAGACTTCAAGCTGCCAGATGCCAAAGGCAGGAGCAGAACTTCAACTTTCAAGTGAACTTTTTCACTGGAATAAATACACTCACACATTTAAAGGTGCCTCCAGGTGGTTAAATCATAGGACAAATTAGATTTAAAAAAAAAAAAAATACAAAGGCATCTAATTTTCTACAGAAAAGCAGAGTAAAGGCAGAGTACTTACTCATTTTGCAGCAGTAAGTTGACAGTTATCAATTATTACTTGGCTTAAAAATATAGGGGTTAAAGGGGCCAGGCTTATTTAGGTTTTTATCTTTTTTTCTTTTCTCTTGTCCAAATAATATTCAAGAATTTTCAAACAAGAAGGATCACAAGGAGACATCTAATTATTTCCTATTTGTATAAAATAATTGTTTTAGATTTATGATAAACTCTATTCTTTCCCCTTCTCCCTCAAAATCAATGTGTCACAGATACAAAAAACAGATGATTCATGTGTTGGGGGATTGCTTAAGTGTCTCACATCACTTTTTAATCAGTGGATTATTAACTGCAGCAAGTGAAGCATTATGGTTCAGGTTGGGTCTTGGTTGAGAGAGAGAGGAAAGTGATTTTAGATTTTAATGAGGAAGCTTTCAGCATTTGAAGGGCAACTTGTTTATTACAAGGTCTGCAGTATTATGAACAGTGTGAATTAGTTTTCAAGAAGCAGCATTCTTTTCTCAAGCTTCAGTAAGTAAAATAAAGAGTGATGCCTCATGTGAAACCATATTGTCTTGCAAAAGCAGCATTCCAGACAGATCTTGATTTATGAGGCAAGAGTACCAGTACGTCTGTCTCCCTTATCACAAAATCCTCAACAAGACAGTACTAGGGAAACTGACGGAAATTATCAAATTGATTTTGCTTTTGATTTTGCTAGTTTAATATATGAATTAAGATAGATTTTATGAAAAGTCCGAGGTCTGCTTTTAAGCCCTTTCCCTGTTAGTGAGGCTTACCTGAAAATCATAAGCTTAAATACAGAATCTCAGATATTGCTACTACTTCTAAATGTGCTAAAACAAGAAATACATGATCATATTTCTACTGAACAAAGTTCTCTACAGTTTCCTGATTTTTTTTGAGAGAATGTTAGGCAAAAGGCATTAGCATTTTGGAAAGTAGACATTATTTCCCTTATTGCTTTGTATTTTCTTTCTGAAAAAAAAAACTAAAAATTAAAAGTAACCAAGCTGTAAAAAGGACATAAAATATAATTAATATGCTGGGGGGGGGGGGGGAGGGAGAAGACCATGAAAATACATTGGGGGAAGGCTGAAAGAGAGTGAAGTCATAGGAGCTGAAAGTTTGAGGTGAGATGGGAGGAGAGGGAATATGAGGTCCATGTGTAAACTACTCCCATACCAAAGTCATCAATCCATCTTACTTTTCATTACAAACATACAGTAGAAGTGGTGCAGACGGCAAAGAATGGAGGAATTAATTTTTTATGTATGTACAGAATTGCCTTGGAATTTAGTGCACTTAAGAAGCCCTCAGGTGCATGTCCTTAAATCTTAGCAACTGTAATTTATTCACATTCTATAAGAACACACATTATGAAATTGAAGATTTTTGTGGAAGGGTTAGAGTTTTAATTCCAGAAACCAATTACATATTGATTTCCTAAAATGATGTCCAATTTTATTTAAACTTTACAAAATCGTTGTTTAATAATTTTAAGTCATTGTTTTATTTTTGTAATAAAACTAATCATGATCAACAATAAAGGGGTTGTCATCAGTGCTTATAGAGGATTTGCAGTGTAAAATCAGAACAAAATTTACAAAGAAAAATGTTTTCTTTGTAAATTCTTTTTTATTTGTGACAGATGTAAGAGCTCAGTAGTCAGAGAGAACAAGTTTTATGTTCAAGATTATCCAGTTTTTGGAATATTAGATAGAAATAGTATTTTTCATATATTCTAAAAACAGTAACCTTTTTCAGAAATGAAAGTAATAAAGCAATGGTTTTTGAGAGAAAATAATTTTCTTTTTGCCTTGTATAAAATCAGAGTATAGAATAAAAATAATGCCACAAAAACATTTTATATCCCCAAATATCTATTACATCCCACTAGCACAATTTTCAAGGGCTGAAATTGCATCTAGGTCCAGGGTATGCTATTGATTAAAATGAGTTATTATTACAGTTAGCCTTGGAAAGAAATTTCTTTTTAAAGTCAGATACATTGTAACCGGAATGGTTACAATGGAATGGTGAAGATGGGAATCAATTCAGATGATTATTTTTTGCTACAAATTCTATTATCTATAGTGAAGGAATTTCTTGTAGATGATTTTTTGACAAGTTTAGAGTGAGAAGAATATGAGAATATTAGGTCGCACCTCAAGTACCGTGTCCAGTTTTGTGCCCCTCACTGTAAGAAAGACATCAAGGCCCTGGAGCGTGTCCAGAGAAGGGCAACAAAGCTGGTGAGGGGTCTGGAGCACAGGCCTTATGAAGAGCAGCTGAAGGAGCTGGGATTGTTCCGTCTAGAGAAGAGGAGGCTCAGGGGAGACCTTATTGCTCTCTATAACTACCTGAAAGGAGGTTGTAGTGAGCTGAGGGTTGGCTTCTTCTCTCTTGTGACTAGTGATAGGACTAGAGGGAAAATCTTCAAGCTGCACCAGGGAAGGTTCAGGCTGGATGTTAGGAAATACTACTTCTCTGAAAGGGTGGTCAGGCACTGGAATGGGCTGCCCAGAGAGGTGGTGGAGTCGCCAACCCTGGAGGTGTTCAAGGAACATTTGGATGTTGTGTTGAGGAACACGGTTTAGCAAACCACTGGTGGTGGGTGAATGGTTGGACTGGATGGTCTTTTCCAACCTTAGCGATCCTATGATTCTATTCTATGAGAAGGAATTTAAAAATAAATAAGAATAAAAAAGTGAAATATATTAACAACTTTTTTTTTTTTTCTCACTCAAAATAGGTGGTCTGTTTCTTTTATTATACTTCTGGACATTTTCATAGATTTGAGAAGATAAACAAACAATAACATACTTTCGTTATCCAAAATGTTTTCCTCTTAAGTCATAAAGTTTTGGATGTATTTTAAAATTTTAAGTGGCAAGCTTTATTTATATGGAACATTTGTTTGTTTTGATTTTTTTTTTTGGTAAAATTTTTAAAATGTAAAATAAAAAAAAATGTAAAGCACAATATTGTATCTCAATGTCATGAAGATTATTCTGAGCAGCCTGCTGTATTGGAAAAAATAAATATATCTGTCAGAGAGTTATTAAGCATATTAATCTGAGAAAGAAGTCTAAGACCAAAGGGAGATTTTCAGCTCTTTTTGTCCTTTTTAGTTAAATTATTTTAATGGCTGTTTGGTATTTTCCAACCAGATTATGTTTATGGTTGGTGTAGCATGAACATATGCTATATACAATCTGATAAAACCATAAACAACCTTAGGCCAACCCTCAGAGTTGATAAACAACAATAAGGAGATTACATAAAAAACCTTGAGAGAGAACAAAGAAACTCTGAGGGTAAATAAATCAACATCATGCAGAAATAAACTAATCTATAGACCAGCAACCATTAAAGGAACGTAATGACAAATTTGAAAAGTACATATTTGAAAAAATTGAAAAGAAAACACAAGAATTCATGGGTTGAGATAAAGACAGTTTAATAAGGAAAGAAAGAAAGAAAGAAAGAAGGAAAGAAAGAAAGAAAGAAAGAAAGAAAGAAAGAAAGAAAGCAAGCAAGCAAGCAAGCAAACAGTGGGAAAATAACAGTAGCGACAACAAATAAATGAAGTGGTGCACAGTGCAATTGCTCACCACCTTCTGACCAATGCCCAGAGAGTTCCTAAGCAATGGCAGCTCCCCAGCCATCTCCTCTAGTTTTGTTTCTGAGCACCACACCATTATGGTATGAGACATTGCTTTGGCCAGTCTGGGTCAGCTGACCTGGTTCTGTCTTCTCTCAGCTCCCAGTGCAGTCCCAGCTCCTCACTGTCAGGCAGGACAAGGAGATGAAATGTCCTTGGCTCTTTGTTGCACTGCCCTGCAAAACGAAAACATTAGTGTGCTATCAACATTATTCTCATCCTAAATCCAAAACACAGCTCCATACCAGCTACTTGAAAGAAAATTAACTCTATCCCAACTGAAACTGGAACAGAAGGGCACTACTAAATAAATTCCCAAGCATTCTGAGAAACATTCACTCCACTGCAAGGTAAACAATGAGTTAAAATCTTAGACTTTTGAATAGTAACACCATTATACTTCTGATCTTCAAGCACTTTTGTCTATAATATAACGTAGTGCAGTATTTTTTTTTAAATAATATGAAAACCCTTCACACTCTAAAGAATATACTAAAAACAAACAACAACAACAACAAAAAACATTTTTGAAAGGAATTAACTGCTTTATTCAACTAGTTTTATACATACGAATCCTTAGAAATTGACTGTGAATTTTTCTTCTTCAAATAAGGATTCTTAGCTTATTGTTTTAATGGGTATGTCTTATTTTCACAGATTTCTGAAAAATTTCCCAGTGAATGATCCGTTTTCTTCAGAAGTGCCAACATTTTTATCAGTGTTTTTTTTTCTTCTTCTTCTTTATGTGTTTTGCTCATTTTCTGGTGGTGTTCCCTTCTTTCTTGACCACAAAACAAAACAAAACAAAAGTTACTACAGAAGCCAATACTAATTCTTTGAACTAAAATAATAACTTAATCTTCTGTGAAGAGTTCAGCGTATCCAGCCAAATGAAGGCTGTAACTGTTGACACATAGTGAGCAAGGTTATAATGGATATCCCCTTCTACATATCTGCAACATCCATCTCTGCACGCTACTGCATTACTTGATTACACTGCTTTTTTAAATAAATATATGGTAACAGTTCTACTTCAGAGAAACAGGTGCACATAAATCTAGAGTACTATTTTATGTGAATAGTTTGGTATTTGAAAATAATATTGGCATATGGATCCAATGTTGTATCACACTTCACACAAGTGGAACAACCCACTTATCCTGTTAAAAAATCAAAGGTAACTTACTGCATGGAAATTTATAGGAAGCACAACTGATAAAAAGGGGAAAACAAATTTTCAATAAGTCTTGAAAATGTTCTTTTTCTCCAATGCACAGATTTTGCTTTTTTTTTTTTTTCAATAATGGAAAAAATATTCTGAAAAGCTATGATTGAAAAATTCTAAAATAATTTAGTTACTTTAAGGGACTTTTCTAAAACTAATATTATTGATGTATTAAATCTATAGGTCAATGATTAAATATAAATTTGTTTAGAACCTTCATTTCTTTGGTTTTGACTACAAACCTAAAGAAGGTAAATGGACTGGGAGTGGCAGAGAGGAGAAAAGCAGTGGGTGTTATAATTTCAGACACAGTTAAAACGAAGTCTCCTTCTCCACAGTTAAAACATCAGTAGAAATGTGACACCTGTAGCAAGAAGCAATAGGTTACGTTTCTTTTATATTGGGGGGCGGAATTCAAGACAGTTACAGATATTGGAATATCTGTGTTTAATAGTTAGACACTGTTGGGTGGTTAAAAAAAAATACAATTTGAATTTTAAAAATGATCTTGTTAGCACAATAACCTTGTATTTTGTGTAGCTGGCAGGGGTTTACTAGTGAAGGGGGCAGGTATTTCCCCACAACCCAAGGAGTGCGCACATTACAGTAAACTCTTTTTGCTGTAAGTCATGCAGGACACATGCTCCAGAAAGCCTGCTGTCCATAGCAAGAACACGCACTGGAGCAAGAGAAAAGGCTGAAGAGAAATGAACTGCAGGGATGAGCTGTTATGGAGGACCACAAAACTTAGAAAAGAGGAGGCAGAGTGTGGCGTTGTGAGATGGGAAAAGAGAGAAGGGTGACATTTTAGTTTCTGCCCTGTTTCTCAACATACTAATTTATTCTAATTGGAAAAAAAAAAAAAATTCCCCAAGATGAATTTGTTTTGTGCATGATTGTGCACAATTGGTAACTGATTGTGTTTTCTTCGCTTTAACCCATGATCTTGTTTTCTGGCTCTGCCCTGATGAGGAACTGTAGTGAGAGAGCAGCTGAGTGGGCCTATGGCAGACTGCCAAGGTCATCCCATTGCAAAACTCCACATGAACTCCACAGGTCTGAACTTAGGGAAATATCATCTTATTTCTGAGTCAAAACTAAATAATGAGTTTAAAAATTGTGAACTTATGAAGACTATCAGTCAACTTATATTTCTGATAATAATTCAGGTAAAGAAAGATTAGCTGTCCTTTCTGTGCATATGTATTTGCAGGCATGTGTGTTCATTCTTATTTACAAAGAAAGGAATAGAAGGAAAGAGCAATCAACTAATATAAAACTATAAGCCATAAAATTCATTGTGACAAGAAATGTTAGACATTTGTCTCAAGAATGTCATTAAAATAAGCATAGTTAAATAAGGGGAAATAAAGAAAGGCTATGCATTCTGTTGAGCATATAGAACAAATGAAGAAGTTAGGAATGTGGTGAGAAAAATGTGAATACCTTGTCATAAGGCCTGATGAAGCTGTAGGTCTTATTAATAAGATAAAAGAACTCCTGAATAAAACACAAAGAACATTTCTCCAGCCACAAATAACAACAACAACAACAAATAAATAAATAAATAAATAGTGTTAACACTTTAAACACAATATGTGAGATTCTAGTTGCAGTGTTGCAGTCTCAGTAGAGAAATAAAAAGAGCAGTACATTACCAAACATTAGGAAAGCTCATCAATAGTATCTATTTCTTAAAAAAAAAAAAAAAAAAAAAAAAAAATGCAACAAGAAAGCAGATCTATAAGAAATTCAGAGTAACATTTGAAATCTCTACAGACATGGTAGTTCCTTTAAAAGACAGAAATGTGTCTTTCAATTATCAGTAAAACTATAATATATTTATTCATTAATCATTTTTTTTTTCTCTGAAGGTATACATCAGCTGAAGATCTGTCTCAGAGAAGCTGTGGATGACTCAGTTTAAGCAACGCAAGTGAGAAGGAAAAAGAGTAGTAATTTCAATACTGAAGAATGCATTTAGTTTGATAGACAGGAATAGAGGTAAAGGAATCACTTCATAAGGTTACAAAACAAAATACAGGATAAATAGTACTAAGTTTGCAGAAGCCTTGTTTTATAATTATCAAAAAGTGTCCTTAACGTTCACTATCAAAATTGTATTTGGTTTTGGGTTGTTTGTTTTGCTGGTTGGTTTTCAGAAGAATTTAATCTTCGACTTTGCAAGGACAATTTTGGTTATTGTTTAAGAAATCCCAGAAAAATATATTTTTACTTCTCTGTGGCCATTTAAACTTTCTGGAAACAGCTTCACATGTTTCTCATTTTATTAAAAAATGCAAATAATATTTTTTTTCAGGGATATCAATTACAAGAGGGGGAATATGATTGAATGTAAGAATACCTTAAGAAGTTTGTTTCTCTATATTATGTGACTACTTAATAGGGGATATCTGCTCCTAAAAAAAGCGGTCTAAGCTTGCTTATTGTGTTTCTATTAATCAAACGAAATATTTAAACTAGCATTATCTACTTACTATCTTCACATAATATTATCTACTTACTATCTTCACATAATATTATGTGACTGTGACATTTTTTTTGGTCTGTTTTTGCACTGTTGATGACAGCAGACACCCCATTAAAATGGATATTCAAAAGAAAACCAAAGGTCAAGAAAAATTATATCAATCTTCAATATCTCATTGATATCCCTTTGATATTACTGAGTCGTCTCAGTATCAACTTTTTCACGGCCAACAGTAATATCTTCACAAAGTATTGTATGGTACCATTTAAACATACTGACTGGAAGTAGTAGGCAAAGTAGCAACTGACTAAAGATAAATCACATCTGATATATCTGATTGCTTTCTATGCTGAAATGATGGGATTTGGATGTCTAGGAACGAGGGGAGAGCAGTGAATTGCATTTACCTTAACTTTAGGAACGTTTTCAACACAGTATCTCAGAGCATTCTTGTATGTTACATCATTACAGTCCGAATGGAGGAATATCTAGATGGGTAAAGGAGCAGCTTAGATAGTAAAGTTCAGATGGCAGTTGATTGACAGGTCTACAGGTAGAGTACCATAGAGTTCAATCCAGGGAACTGTTTATAGACTGTCAATTACCTGGAGGATGTAATAAAGTTAACTCTCATCAACTTTTCTAGGGGAACTAGTCAATACACTCAAAGTAAGGGCTGCCATCCAGAATGCCCAAGGCGGACTGGAGGAATGAGCCAAGAGGGTGTTGTGAAGCTGAATAAGTCTTGCTTTTTGGATAGTCAGGCTTCTTCTATGTCATCGGCTGGGAACATTTCTGAACATAGGATCTGTGGTAAACATTTCGGGTGGCCCTGGTGGGCAGTGAGCTGAGTGTTCCAGCTGTGTGCCCTCATAGCAAATGTGTCCATCAGCAACTACACCTGCATGAAGAGGAGCATGGCCAGCAGATTACAAGACCAACCTGATCTGACCTCAAATGGCCTAGCTCTTATCACAAAATGGACTAGCTGTCCCTTGAACCTGAATTACTCTCTACTCCTATGAGTGACAAAAAGCAAAGACATCTCATTACAGATTGGTCTATTAGGTTATATATCATTTGCCACAGGTAAACTTTTGGACATCCCCTCTTCTGGAACATTTTACCATATTATAAAATTCTTCCCTTCAAAGAAAGTGTCTCATTTTCAAGCAGTATTCTCCTGAAACCTTTTTCAAAAGTGCATTTCAGTTCTCTTTGTGCACTAAGCATGAAAGATAGCTTTTATTTAATTTTAGCACTCAGTGAGCTCCATGCAGTTTTTATCACTGGCTTAAAAAAAAAAATAATGGAAGCAGGCTTAATCTAAAGCTAATTCATTGTTTATGGAATTCTGTTAGGAGTTGTTAGTCTTCCTTCACTGACTTGAAAAGGGAATAGTTAATGCATTTAAAATTGTACAGGGGGAAAAAAAGGAGAAAAATAAAGAAAGTAAAAAAAAAAGCTTGTCAAGACAGACTTCTGCAGTAATTTCTCTTAGTGAAAAACAGAGTTGAAGTTTTTCAATCAAAAATATTCTTAAAAAAATCTACAAAATTAAATATTGTCTATTTAATCCATGTATGTAACACATAGTGTAAACGCTCTGGCACTTTCCAATTGTTTTTTGCCATTGCACTGGAGCCCTATTCAATTGAATAACTAAAGGCAGCACTGAGGTCAAGGAAACAAATTCTGCCAACTCCTCTTGAGCATCCCATTGATCACTACATTGCAGAGAAATTTATCATTTATATTTTTAATTCATTAAGATTAAAAAAAAAAAAAAAGAAAAAAGAAGAAAGAAGGATATAGATAGTATAGTAAAACAATGCAGAAGCCTTTATTCTTTCCAGCACTCTCTGGTGACTGCAGATTTTTTTTCATTTGGGAATGAATTATCTCAAATATCTTTTATGCTTCTATCAATAAATTTCAAGAATCATACAACATTTCCCTAGTTTAAAACAGCTTTGTATTTTTGAAATCATATATTCATTTGTGATTTGGATCATATGAAGTAAATCAACAGTGTATTGTTTTTGTTTTTGTTTTTTTTTCCCATTCTAAGCAAATCTTTTTTTGTTTGTTTGTTTGTTTTGTAGCATAAATAAGTAGGAATTTATCACTTAATGAAATACAGAATACTTAAAGCTGCAGCACATTTGTGACAGAGTATTCATTTCAGCAAGAAATTAAGGAGAAAAAAAAAATGCCTGTCTGAGACTAATAGTCTTTGGTGTTTTGTGTGCCATATACCAGCTGATAAAACGGATTGACTCTGTGTCTGTAGAATTAAATGGTTCTTTAGCCCGTTTTTGTGAAGATTCTGCACCTGCCCTGAACAATGTAACAATTACCATAAAGAATGAGATTTTGGTGCCTTCTTGGAACTTCTCACTGTCTTAAACTACTTATTCCACACAATACATGGACTACTTCTTGTCTGTTCACAGTTATTGCTTTCACATTTTGAGCCATATTTTTCACTCAGCTTAGGAAAAAAGTAAAAAGACCTTTCTTTTCTCAGGAATTAAGATTCTACTTCTCAGTACTTATTTCCATTAGGTGTTTTTTGAGGGTCTACTCTCCAGAAGTTTTTTTAGACATAAAACCCCAGGTATCTAGTGACATTTAACACTGCCAGTTGTAAAATCAACGTGCATGTTATAGACAAATCTGTTTGCATTAATTCATCTAGCATGGGCATCAGTGAACGTGTCATGTAAACTACTGAACTTATTCTCAATTTTTTTTTGAAATTGAACAGCTGTTGGCAGGCAGTATGTGTTGACATCAATCAAAAGAATAGTATCCACTGGAGATACTTATGCAGTCTGCTCTTAGTACTCCATACATGATAACATACCATGCTTGAATATTATCAAAGTCAAAGTTTCCTGCACTTTTACTTGTTGTCCTACCCAGTCCCTCCCGCTATTGTTACTGGTGATGTTCTCATCTCACATTGCAATCTTGAATGAGTACTATCTTTACCAATTTCATTCTTGAATGCAGCATGTGACCAGAGCTAAATCAAATCTGACTGAAAAAAAGGTTATTAAAGTCTAAGGTGTGTGTGATTTTGCCTTTCATCCATAATCCTAGTGGAGCAAGTACCATGTTTAGTATGTCTGTTAGTTCAAGATCTTTGTAAAACAGAGGACCACACAGGGTTTAAAACTGTTTGTAAGGACCATGGAGGGATTTTTATTGCTTTTGCTTATTAATGAAAATCAATAGTATGTGTATAACAGCTTTTCTTTTTCCAATAAGAATTGAAGGTGGAACTTCATATATGTATTATGTCATAGAGATTTATGTATTACATTTTATATAATGCCAATGTATTACTTTTATTTAGAACTGAGCAAATTTCACAGGAGTTTATTCTTCTGTGGCTTGTTTTACTCAGCTCATAGATCACAACACGTGAGGTGCTAGTCTCCAATAACAGAGCTGAAATTTATAACAGAAAAAGAACTGTTCTAGTTAATTGTAATAATAAGAAAAAGCAGGTCCTCTATTTCTAAATGTAAGTGCTCAAAGATAGCAATTCTATATCCCTGTTTCCTGCCTGCCTTTTGTAGATGTCAACCAAATGTGAGCATTCCTTTTGCTTATAATATATGAATTCCCTCTGCAGGGATCATAGGGATTCCCAAATCAGGTCAAATTGTTGTGTTGTATTGGCCTGATACAACTCAGAGTGGCTACTGATGGTTTTCATCACTGTTCTGAGTGTCCAGGTTTGTTGGGATCAGTGAGTCAGAAGGTCAGACTGCCACACTGCCTTGACAAGGTGCAATTCCTAGTAGTTTCTGATGATTTCTGCTGTTCATACTTGGAGTCTCTAACTCCTGAAATAGTTTGTCAGTTTGTGAAGGTCATCCTGTCAGAAAGCGCTTACAATTTCAGAATTTTTGTACTTCATTGCAAGGTTTTTCCCTTGTGCCTAGATGAACTTGAACATCAGTGCAATCACTGAGCTTTGGAAAATGCTTTCTTTAGTGTCTCCTAAAAGCATCTGTGATCACAAGAGAAAAGTTGTACTAAATGATTATATTTGTTCTAGCCCTTGTTCCTTGTTAATGCCTTGTGAAAATTGATTCATTTTGTTCTATCTTTTGTCCTCATTAGAGTTTGCCAATTGGGAAAGAGAACTGGGAAACAAGTACATTTTAGCCTTTAAGTTACATGAAAAAGGTCACAGGCAAGTGGTTTCATAATGTATGTCAAGCAGGTGAAGATAAATGTATGCCAAGTTTCTTAGAAATCATGTACTTAGTGTACAAATCACTTTGGGTTCTCTTTCCAGATGCTGACCTTTTATAGCAAGAAAACATAGCACATTTGAGAGATACAAAATAAAATCTGAAGAAAAAAATAAAAGCAAGATTGGATGTGTGAGATACAGTCACAAAAATATGTATGTAAGTGGAAAAATATTTGCTGATTTCTACTTCACTTTTACAGTTGTATAATCTCCCTTGCAGATAAAGTAGTTTGCACAACAGAATTCTTTTTTTCATTAGAGATGTGAAATATTAGTGACATATGGCAATAAAATAATAAACAAGGAAACAGATACTAATTGTACTGTAGGATATCCATTATAACTGTTCATTTAATTTGGCTTGCCAGTTAGAAAGCAGTCAGAAAATAGAACATGTTTTCTGGACTACCAAAAACTTTCAAGATTCTATTCTCTTGGAGGTATAGTTCTTTATGTCTATCCAGCATGTCTGTTCGTAAGTGGTTGTACTACAAGTTCAGATAAAAAGCATGTGACAGATACTCCAAATAGCAAAAAAGAAAAAAAAAAAAAAGTGTATATATATATATATATGTTTAATTAACATATTTGCTGTTTAACCAGAGTCTCCTACATTATCTATTTAGGCTTCCTATTTTTAATGAAAGAAAAAAAAAGAAGTTATTTTAAATTAATATTAAGAGATGCACATTAAGATAATATTAGTTTCCAGAAAAAAAAAAAAAATCACATTAACAGCAGTGGCAATGGATCTTGTAAGGAATTTCATGAAGGGAGGATGGGAAGAGCAAATACGAGAGTTCATGGTAGCTATAGGTAGGAAGATATATTGCATGACTTTGTACCAATGAAATTAAAGTGATGTTAGTACAATTAAAATCAAGATCAAGTAAGAAAAGGTAATAATGTCCATATTTATTTATTTATTTATTAATGATACCTTCTTCACAAAAAGATGTTTGGCCTGCCCAAATGGACAAAAGAAAAAACTGTCCTAGGAACTGACAGACTGATGTTTCTCACTGAAGTGCATAAGAACTGTTCTCATGTGGGAGTTAAATGTACGTTGAATTTTGTTCACAATTTTTGGGCCAACATACCTTCAGGAAAGACACAGCTCTGCTCACAATTGTCTGGCATCAGCATAAAACATAAACGATGGAAAGAAACTACTGACAAAAATGACTTGCATTTCCTCTCTTGCACAAAAAATTTGCATAATGAAGTGTTGGAAATCCCTGAAAGCAGCTGTGCTACCAGACTGTGTCAAGGTTGTTTCCTACTGTAATACAAATGACAAATTAATGTAGCTCCTCAGAGAAGCATACTGAAATATAGCTAAAATATAGTCACCACTTTCTGCAACCTTTCAAGGTGAGATCTTGGAATAATAAAATAAGACAAGGAAAACAATATCAAATCATTTGCCTTCTGTTGATATCTTAACTTACCTTCCTCAAAGATGAGAACTCATGAGAGAGTGAGCAGATCACGCCTCAAATTCCTCCATGCACCTTCTGATACACTATGGTTTC
Source organism: Gallus gallus (assembly GCF_016699485.2). NCBI lineage: Eukaryota > Metazoa > Chordata > Aves > Galliformes > Phasianidae > Gallus > Gallus gallus. The sequence goes on along the minus strand of NC_052533.1, from coordinate 94,876,666 downwards.
ATAACACAAGTTTGTGCCTAAATGCTATAACTGAACTCTATTGCTTTTCTACCATATTGCCAAAGTGATTGCAACTCCTTCCTGGAATTTTTTGTTAATTTACTATAGTTTCTGAGAGTTGTTATTTCTGAGCTGAGAATGACTAAATAGAGAACTGTCCAAATGGACAAAGGAAAATTTCATGTATTAATAATCATGTAAAGCTCAACTGTTACAGAGTAGTAAACAGTTCCTCAGGTGTTACCTGTATGGGTTTTGTCAGGAAACCACATAGGATAGTGTAGGCTAGTTGGTTGATTGGTAAATTTGTTCTTTCCTAGACAGATTCAATGTCTCTTTATTGACTTACACACAGATTGGGGTGCTATATATTGTAACAGTTATTCATAGAGGGACCATGCAGATGCAAAGAGCTTTATCAGTATGCAAATTTTAAGCACTCTGTCTCATTTTTAGTGGCTCCATGTAGGCCGTGTTTTCCATGCAATAACAGAATTTCAAAGACCAGATTTCTGTTGCTGAGCTGTATGCCAGAAACCATGACCAGAGCAGCAGAAGTACATAGCAGAAGTTGGCAATTCCAGTTCTGCTTATCTCAGAAAATTGAAATGTTTGGTACCCCAATATTGATAGTATGAATAATTCACCTTAGTGCAAAGTTAGCTGCTGTTAACTTGTGGTTGGAAAATGGGAACTCTGGAATAATTTCTCTGTCTATGGTCACTGACAATTTCAAGAAATAATGTAATAGGATGTACAACAAACAAAAGAAAAAAAAAAGAGAGAGAGAGAGTGAGAGAGAGAGAAAGAGAGAGAGAAAGTGATAATCGTATGACATGTCATAGATTCTGCATTTAATTCCTTCTGCATTTCTACATTCCAGATTTGTCTTCCTAGTGAATACTGAAAAGACTGGCATGTGTTGCATATAGCAGATGGATGTTCCGTGGCATACACAAATTCTTAGTGCACTTCTGGCACACATATTTTATGCTGAATTTTCTAGCTAGCAAGGACTCCAGCAGCAGCTGTTTCATGGAAAATGTTCACTGTCTCTATATTAAAATTAATTAGGCCAGGATGAATCAATGAAGTGAAATAAGAAATGGACAAAACTTAGATTAAGTTGTATTACTATTTTTGATACATAATTCCACACCTTGTTTGTGTTTTGTTTTAATTTGGAAGATATATTATTGACAGAAAGAAATTCAGTTCTTATCCTGAATCCTCTGCTAACATACTTACTCTCATCGGAAATAGCTGTAGCATCCCTGGTAGAATTTGCCCAGACTGGAAGGACATTAAACCCTGCTGGTAAATTCAAATAACTTTTCTCATTGCTGTGTCTTGTCTACACTGAGTAATTTTTTTTTTTCTTTTTTCTTTTTTTCCTAGTGTAGGCTATCCCTAAGTGATTCAGCTTGGCAGATCTTGTCTTATTTTCTTTTATACACATACTGATTTGAAATCTCACTTTATGTTTTTACTTAGCATTACTAGTATAATCACAAAGAACAACATTTGCTGATATAAACATATTCTTATTGAACAAAAAAGTAAAAGTGAGTGGATACTATGGGTGGCCTTTGATTTATCCTATCCTTTCTTGCTAAAAGCAGGTCAGGGACAGATTAAAAAGACTTTTTTCTTGAAGAGTACAAAAAACTTCTGTTACTCCAATGTAATTTGAAGGGTAGAGTCACAAAAATGTGAACAGGTAGTAATTATATCTCCTCCCTTTATCTCCCTCCTCTTTATGTGCGGTAACAGCCATCTAATTCTCTATAGATTGTAACATTTGTTTGGTTTTATAGTGTCATGGTTTTGTCTGGGATAAAGTTAATGTCCTTTGTAGATGCTCATGTGTTGCTGTGCTTCGTAATTGTGATGAAAATTGCATTGATAACACACCAATGCTTTAGTTATTGAAAAGCAGTGCTTACACAGAGCCAGGAACATTTCAGCTTGTAATGCTGCCCTCCCAGTGAGGAGCTGAGGAGAGCAAGGAGCTGGGAGGGGACTTAACCAGGACAGCTGACCCAGACTGACCAAAGAGACATCCCATGCCATGTGGTGTTGTGTTAGGCAATAAAAGCAGGAGGAAAGAAGGAGAAAGTGGAGAGAGTGTTGTTTGGGGTAATGGGATTTGTTTTCCTAAGAAAATGTTACATGTGATGAGCTGTGCACTCCTGAAAGTGGCTGAACACCTGCAGGCTGATGGGAAGTAGTGAATTAATTCCATACTGTGTTTTGCTGGCATGTGCATCTTTTACGTAGTAAACTGTCTTTATTTCAGTCCGTGAGATCTCTCACTCTTCTACCTTTCCCATTCTCTCCCTCATCTCTTCAGAGTTGTGTGGGATTTAGCTGCTCACTGGGGCTAAGACACAACATGATCAAAGGTGATGCCTGATGTTAAAATTTCATCATCAGATGCAGTATAGCCCTATGTTTTTAAACTTCAATTCATTACCACTGCAATTTCTCACTTGCAACATGTCAGGATTGACCCTCAGTTTAAATGCCTGCTACGCTGCTAATTTTCTAGATGATTAGCAGCCATGTACCAACTTCCTGACAGTAAATCATAGTAATAGAACACATTTGCAGCTTTTCTTTTAAATGCTGATTTTTTTTAGATTTATTAAAAAGGAGCTAAACATGATAGTTCTGGTGCTTGATGAATAATATCTACTCATTAACTACAAAGATTTCATGTTTAATTTCTTACTGAATAACAATAGCCCCCCAAAATAACAAAGAAAATGAAAAAGTAAGTACTCTGAATTTAGGGTTAAAGATAAGCATTCCAGCATTAAAATTACTGCTATTAGCAGTTGTTACTGTAGTTGCTCAGCAATCTTTCTTTGATTTCTCTAGTTAATATCATTGCAGGCTTATTACTTCTAGAACTACCGATTGCCATACAGATGAAAGAGTCCTTAATGCACCTGATATTCTCTTCTGTTCTCCCAAGGCAAGATTAAGATGGTACTTCTTATTGGAAGTTGACCTATTGACCTCACCATGATTTATGTACAGCATGTGCTGTTACCTGTGTAAAGATTTGCAGAGAAGTGTTGTGTATTATCTCATGAAATAGCAAATTAAAAATCCCACTGCATAGATTTGTCTTTATGGAGCCTACTTGTACTATAGTTCTGCACCAAAAAAACGTATTTCAGGATTTGACCTTACATATATTTCTTTTTTTGTTATGTTGAAAATACTTCACACCAAATATACTTTCCCTAAAGTACATGCACTCAATGTGTCTACTTTTTAATACAAGGAAATGGGTAATAACCAGATTATTGATTTGTGTTAGTGCATTTATTATAAAAAATAGTTTCTAAGCTGTACAGAATTATTCATATATTTTAGTTCTCTACTTCACTAATGAACATGGATTTGTTCCTTTATAAATGACTCTATGCTTAAATGATTTGCCAAAACTTTGCCTTTTTGTTGACCCCTACCTTGTGTGAAATTCTGTGAAATTGTGTGAAAAGCTGTGATAGTATTAAATATTTCTAATACCAAGGTCTGTTTATTTGCAGCTGGTTACTGCCATGCCTGTATGTGAAGGTGTGCAGAAGAAATAGTATTGATTTGCACAAGCAGAATGATTTAATTTTCACCTAAATTAACACATCCATTTAAAAGACATTAGCATAAACTAGAAGGTGAAAGCTGTTAGTTTAGTCAGACTTAGCAAAGCAATAACTTGATTAGCAGGCACATATTTGACCAGAGTAAACGACTGTGGATTATGGAGAAGCAAGAGGAGGCAGCTACATGCAGGTTGGTAACTGGGTGAAAGAAAAAATTGATTAACACTTCTCAAATGCAAACTAATCTCTGTAGCTATAGAAGAAGTAAGATCTCCTTATCATTATGCAGATAATTTCACTCTATATTGTTTTTACATAGCAAAGCATTGTCTTTTTTCATTGCTTTTCTTTTTGAAAGCATGGAAAATGGCACCTCAGATGGGGTAAATCACACTTCATCAGTTTGCTCCTTACAAATTATTTCCCAGATCTGGATGCACATAGGTACTTCAGGAGCTATTGTAATAGTACTACTTATCACAATTGCTACAGCCTTGTAGTGTGAACTGAAGTCAACTACACTACTAAAGTATCATTCCCACACTTGTCAAGATGAAACAAAACACTTTGGAGATTGCAGCTGTCTACCTTCCTTTCAATAACAGTATTTCCAGAGTTTAAAGAAGGCTTTGTGCACAAGATTTATGCTATGTGACAAAGCAGACCATATTTTCCTAGGAGTTCTCTAAGCATAGCTAAGCACAGAAGCATTAAAGATAAAGAAAAATGCAGCTAGATGGGCCAATAATAACGGCTACATCTCTCAAGAAATAAATTACCCAAATGCCATAGCAGACTATGGGATAGGAGAGAATATATATCAGTAAATCAGCAGAATTTCAAATGGCATTATGCTGCATATCTAGTTGAAACAAAAGTATCTTGAAGTTGAAACAAAAGTATTCTTTAGTCACCTCTATTTTCAGCTGGTGCCAAAGTGATCCTTTCTTGCTGTTGTTGTTTTAATTATTTTATTTATTTATTTATTTATTTATTTTACAGCAATATCTCTTGTGGCAGTGACTTATGGAAAGGTAAATAGAATTAGGAATGGGACAGGAAAGCAATTTTATTCTTAAGTCTGTAACAGGCTTCCAGTGTGACCTTGGTAAAACACCTTTCTGTTCCTTAACTCACAATGTTCATCCAAATTCCTACCTGTTACCTGTGGATGATTATGATAAATTAATTCTGCCCAGTTTAGCAATGGCACAGACAGTAATGTTTAATTTCAGTAAGAATGTTTGTAGTCTTTGATGATTTCTAATTTAGTAATTTCCAGAGTTTGTAACTTACTGGTATTTAATCAGATTTTTTTTTTTCAAAAATGTTTTCACCATTTGGAGAATATTTACAGAATTTCAGTTTTACATCATAAAGTTTTGTTTGATAAATCTTTTGGTAAGTAAAATATATTTGTTTTGGTCTTAGACATTTTACAACCACTATCATATCTATAATTTTGAGATAAATTTAAAATCTTTTAACTTGCTTGTCTGTGGTAAAATCTGTTTCCAAGTGGATATATCTGTTAACTACAAGGCTATTGCCTCACTTTTTCATTCGAAACAACAACAGAAATTGCTGTAAATTTTCAACTAAGAACTCAGACGATTTGATCTATACCTTGTTAATGTTAATAAATTTAATACAAACGATTTTAATGTTACTGTATAGAATTGCTGAGATCTAGAAAAATTTCATTGATTTAATGCAAAACAGCTGTTCAAATTAGTCCATAAAAACAACAGCAAAAAACTCCAACATCTTTCAGTTGGAAGTATTTGATGAAAAGCAGGAACCTAATACACACTTATCTTTTCAGATGAAGTTAAATAAATTAAAGCCTTGCTCTCAATATTTCACCTTTTAAGTTATCATGGTAGAAATGTATTTAAATTATCTCTGTAGTAAGTGATTCCAACAGAATAATGTTTTTTTCTTATAATTTTCTAGTTTGTTCATTTGCAGTGTTTAATAAAAAACACCTCAGAACTCATGAGTACTTCACTACACCCGTCAGCAGTCCTATCATATATCTAGGGAAAAAAAAAAAAGAAAATGCAGTGATATCATCTACTTAGAAACCAGCTTCACCAGTTGAAGGTACTTGTTAAAGCTACAGCCAATGTTTTGAACTTTACCCTCTGGGTTAGAATCGTATAATCTGTGATTTTATCTTTCTGAGAAAACACTGCAAATACTCCAACTTGAGCAAAATGGCATCATCAGAATTTTCCTCTCACTAAGTGGCCTCAGCATGTCATTTCTATCCTGAAGGGAATAGACTGGCTCCCTGTCAAACATCAAATTGATTTTCAAATTGCTTTGATGGCTTATAAGGCAGTGCAGTTTGAGAAGTGTATATTTATCAGAATTGCTTTCTCTGCATGATCCCAGTCTCTCTTTGAGATCATAAATAGCAAGTAAATTGGCAATTCTGGAATGTACAGTGGGGTAAAAACTCAGGAACACAAATTCAACTGTTTCACAACTCAAATATGTAATTGATTCTTTGACCAGAGTCTGTTATGTGTCTAGATCCATTCATATGTATGTAGCATTTCACACAGCTGTAAGTGATCAGTAGCACTTCTTTTTCTCTTCATATGTACAGCATATAGACTAGTACACAAGAGCTGCCCCTGCAGCATACTTTTAAGGAAAAGAATTTGAATGGAAGGAGGCCTCACAGATGAAAACAAGAAAACTGGCTGCTGTTTGCACTGGAGCTTCTACGTCTAGAGTTGATCTATGAATGTTCAGATGATTTTATAGCATATCTATAAGAAAATAAAGACCACTGAACATGCCATGCAGAGTTCTTCATATATATTTATAATGTTGTATTTTCAGGTAATCACTCCAGTTCAAAATATAACCCTGCTCTAAATAATCTCTTTTTGATACCCTTCAACTCACGGGCTGAATATCAAAGCAACTAAGTTCAACACTTACACACATTTGAGATACAGAATGAACAAATAAAAAGCTTTTTCTTCAAACAAAACAAAACAAAACAAAAAACCCAAATATATATATATATATTTAATGTTGCAGTAACAGCTGAATAACCATTTGCTCTGACACACTATGCTAGAAGTTGTTGGCTGTATAATAAATGATAATTCAGATATAAAATGAATACAAGATTCAAAGAATAATTAAAAATAAATTACTGACATTCTGTCAGAATTTATAAAGCTAAAAGCATTTTCAAACTAATGGTTTCCTCTCAATAGGAAAAGAGTGGGTCTTAAAAAAATTTTTCCAAGCCTTTTATCAAAGCAGCTATTTGTTCTCAGTTTTAGATCTTGTAGAAACAGAGCCCAAATTCTCCTAAAAGATATTTAGGAGATAATATTTAATATTTAATATATTTTTTCAACAAAATATCAAAATTTATGCTCACAAGTTCAGTGGGTTTAGGAAATTATAGTGAAATAATAACTATACCTACATTCCAAGTAAAATATCTGAGATACTAAGAGATCTGAGAGATGAAAAGCTGATGATGTCTATTGCCTAAAGGAGTATGAAGTGAGTGAGAGAGAGAATACTGAAGAAAAAAAAAAGGAAAATAATATTTAATTAGGACATGTGTTAAAATGTCAGATATTGGAATCCAGCTATTGTCTACTTCCATTTTTATTACACTGCTATTCATTTATTCCATAACTACACTGATTAAAAACACAAACAAACAAACAAAACTCTCATCAACTCTAAACCATTCATCAGACATCATATTATTTCCAGGCATCTTGGAAATATCTTTCTATAGAAAACATGCTATAGTATTTTATAGGATTCAAAGAAAAGATATGATCAGTAAAAATGAAATGTTTGTGCATAATTTTACATGGTAAATCCAGATTTCCCCATTTCTATGTGTTTTGCACCCTGGATATGACTGGTAGCCTCCACACCCATATTTATTTTTTCAAGAGAATTTCAGCCAGTTCCAGATGGCACATATGTGATCTTACCACATAACTAGGTTAAACATAGATCAGACAACTTATTATGTACCGGTGTGCTCACAGGTCAAATATATGGCAAACAAAGGGTAAAAATAATCATGTTCAATTTTAATACAACAAAGCAATTAGTGAACATAAACAACCTGAGTACAGTACCTCAATTCTGTTGTTTAATTTGGACAAATAATGTAATTGTAACCTCAGAATGGAATTTATTTATTCCTTTTAAAGTAGGACTCCCTGGTGAGTATTTATGAACATTAATTTAATTTTTGAAGGTTATTACTTTATCTTTTTTGAATATCATTTATTCAGATGAACTATGTTTTGGTGAAGAGAGTTTAGCATGGTCACTTTCATTCTTTGTGTAAAATGCAGCTCTCAAAATAGAAAACCTCATGTTAAGTATTTAAAATATGTTTAAAACTGATAAGGTTAATTAGGTAAATTAATTGTAAAGAATTTGGAAAAACCTTGAAAAGTTAGATTTATAAATGATAACATATACCACCTCAGCACTTATTCTCTCAACAGCACTGAAATTCATGTGATCAAATATGTTGAATTCCTGTAGTTTTGCAATTGGGCATCTCTTCTTCCTTCCTCTCCTTCCTTCACCTACACCAATTGGAATTGAAGAATGTAAAAAAATCTTATACAGCTAGCACTATAATTGCAAGGGAGTCCATTTTCATAAGAAAGCTTTTTCTAGTCTTGTAAGAATTAAAATACTGAAATGGGTTCATAAACTAAATGTGGGAAAATATTTCAAAGGAGCTGAAAGTGAACACTGATAAAAAAAGATTGAACAGGACTGACCTTAGAACTGAGCTCTGGGAAACACTGCTAGTGTCAGGCTGCCATCCAGATTTAGCCCATTCACTACAACTCTTTAAGCTCTACAGTCAAGGCAGCTCATCATCCAGTATAGGGTGAATTTATTTATCTCACAGCAGGACAATTTGTCCAGAAATATGTAATGAGGGATCATATCCAAGATCTCACTGAAATACAGAAAGATTACAACCACCACCTTCCCTACATCCACCAAGCAGGTGACCTGCTATAGAAAAAGATCAAATTACTACAGCTGGACTTCCTCTTGAACCTATGTTGACTGATAATAGCTTTGCTCTTTAATTGCCTTTCAGTATCCTTCTGAACAACGATATCCATAGCTTTCCAAGAACTGAAGTTAAGCAGCACAGCTCTATAATTTAAACAAAAATGCCTCAGGGCCTTGGTTCTGTGTCCAATCTTTTGACAGAAATCTTTAAAGTCTGAAGAAATACCTATTTGCTAAAACTGTCTATAATTAAAATGTAAAAATAGCTAAAAATATCCTATCAAAATGAAAACAGTGAAACAGAATCTGAATAGCACAGATGAATAGATAGAAACTCAATATATATTTCTAAATTATTTTCAAATAGCTCCTCTGCTTTATAGAAATTTCAAAATAGTGGTAAGTTAAATTATTATTTGACAATATTCAATAACAAATAATCATATTATTTCCAATCCTTTAAATAAAAAACTACAAGAATGTCACAAAATATGTTGCTTCTGGTGTCAAAAGTACTACAATAAAAGCACTAAGAAAAAACGGAAATCAGATTCTTTCCCTATTTAGTCCAAATTTTGTCCTTACACCCTTAAATACATTAAAAATGGTTAAGTAAGAAGGAAGAATATAATTAATTTTAATGATAAAGGACTTATTCCTCAGAACATGTTATTTGTATATGTAATCATCTCTAACAGTATACGATTATTATTTTTTTCAAACTTAACTGGAGATCATCTGCTCATTAATTCAGATTAACAAATGGGAGCTCATGGCATTTGTTTGAGGATGACATATCTAGGGCATTTTTGAAAACTATAGTCCTACCAACAAAGTAGGCATGTGTTAAGTGTTAAGAAGGTTGGAATTTTCCCATTTTAGGAATAGCATGAGACATAAAACTGCCTAGGGAAATAACAAAAGTAAGATTTTCTTCTAGATATGTGCACTCATTATTGTTGTACATATTGCCTGTCTTCCTTAACACAGAAACATTTGGTAACAAAAGATATAATTTTAGTTCCATGTACTCTGATAACAAAACTTCAGTTGACTTTAGTGGAGAAAGTCTCTATCATGAACATTAAAATCTGAGTTAAAATAGTATTAAAGTAACTCTGATTAATAGTTATTTATAGTTAACTAACTATATATATTATATTACTGCAGCTACATTAAATACAAATATTAAAGTCATGCTGAAATTTCTTGGTCTTAATTTAGGTTTTACATGCATTCTGAAATCTTAAAGTATAATTGTTATTTTCCTCATTTTAGCAGCAGATGTCCTTCAGAGGTCTCGTAGCTTACCACATCCATAGTCTTGAGTAAACAAAAATATTTTCATACGCAATTTTAGGGGAAGATCAAATACCTAAAAGTAGAGGAAACAAAGTCAAGTCTCTACCTAAAGAGCAATCTAATATAGACAAATAACCTTCAACAGAGGAAACTCTGAAGAAAGTTAAAAGACAGGTTAAGTTATGCAAATAGATTCATAAACAAACTGGATGCCCATAAGTCCATGATCACATCGTGCACCCATGAGTGATGAGGGAGCTGGTTGATGTCATTTCATGAATACTCTCAGTAAGATTAGAACCAACATGGTGAACAGGAGAGATGCTGGAGAAATCAAGGATCAAGGATCTTATCTTTGTTCTGAGAAGCTTAAGAAATGCCATTATTGGTTTCTCCAGTGTTCTTATTTAACATACTTAATATGAGATCTTGCTTATATTATCACTCTGCATGTTGTTTCCTTTCTTTTTTCTTTTCCTTTTTTTCCTTTCCTTTTTTTCCTTTTTTTCCTTTTTTTCCTTTCCTTTCCTTTCCTTTCCTTTCCTTTCCTTTCCTTTCCTTTCCTTTCCTTTCCTTTCCTTTCCTTTCCTTTCCTTTCCTTTCCTTTCCTTTCCTTTCCTTTCCTTTCCTTTCCTTTCCTTTCCTTTCCTTTCCTTTCCTTTCCTTTCCTTTCCTTTCCTTTCCTTTCCTTTCCTTTCCTTTCCTTTCCTTTCCTTTCCTTTCCTTTCCTTTCCTTTCCTTTCCTTTCCTTTCCTTTCCTTTCCTTTCCTTTCCTTTCCTTTCCTTTCCTTTCCTTTCCTTTCCTTTCCTTTCCTTTCCTTTCCTTTCCTTTCCTTTCCTTTCCTTTCCTTTCCTTTCCTTTCCTTTCCCCTTTCCCTTTCCCTTTCCCCTTCCCTTTCCCTTTCCCCTTCCCTTCCCTTCCCTTCCCTTCCCTTCCCTTCCCTTCCCTTCCCTTCCCTTCCCTTCCCTTCCCTTCCCTTCCCTTCCCTTCCCTTCCCTTCCCTTCCCTTCCCTTCCCTTCCCTTCCCTTCCCTTCCCTTCCCTTCCCTTCCCTTCCCTTCTCTTCTCTTCTCTTTTTTGCCAAATGTAACCTTATAGTTTTTTTTCCGACCTTATAGGTTGGAATGGAATATCTAATATTAACTTCATGCTGATGATTCTCAGATCCTGAAAGTAATAGTTAATGTCATAAAACCATGCAAATTTATACCAACTGAGACAATATCCTAATTGCATTAAATGCCTACTTTCTTTATGTGTCCAAATCCAGCTGAGTGGAGGTTAACATCTCATTTTCTGGATCTTTTTTTTTTTTTTTTTTTTTTTTTCTGACAGATTTTTTTAATTCCCTTATGCATAAATGAACATGGCAATACAAACTTCTCAACCCTATAACTTCAGATTTCAGAATCTCCTACAGATAGTACCTGAAATCAGCATTTTGATTAGCAGTTTTTTTTTCAAAATGCACTTTTAAAATGTTAATGTTGATAGATTCCCCAGGTAAATAAAGAAGGAAAAGTTTTCATTATTTTCTTCATGAAAAGGTTTAATTTCTTGGAAAATATTTTAACATATGTGGATCTACAGTTTGATAAAATTGATAAAAAGGCTACAAATAACTTCCATGCTTTTTAAGTCATTTTTAATAGACAAATATCTGTACTGAAGAATATAGTCCAACCATGTATATTTTCCTTCTACTCAGATGGTATTATAGAATCTCAAAGCAGCTTCATATCCTCATACATTTTCCACAGATATCTGGCATTTTCTTCTACTTTATCTTATTGTTGTCTATTGTCTTATAATCTGTAGCAGGGCTATGCATCTGCATCCACACATACCAGTCTTCTGACAACAATTAAAATGGCATGTAGAAGCATTCTAAGATAAAATCTTATAATTTACAAAGTAATGCAGTAGCCAAAGGGGCATATGCTTAGGTGGTCCCTGAGCTGAAACGCTGCTGTTTTCTCACCCTCTGAAATTACTGACAGTCTCACAGCCCATATCTAGCAGCTGAGAGGATGCTTTGCCAACTGGTGGCAGGCATCAATACAGTTATTAAAAAAAAAAAAATCAGTGTAAGTTATCTTTAATACTGAAAACTGCTTCAATGCCATTATGATGTGATATAAACTGTGTGAATAGAAAAGAGTCAGAAGAGCCTCGGAAAAGGCATTCTGCAGTTACTATCCATTGCTCCTCTGTACTACCTTTAACTAGAATATTTATAACAACAAACAAGTGGCATTTCATCAAATCCAAACCATAAGGGGCAAGACTACAGTGAATTGTTCTGGTTCATTGTCACACACCACTTCAGGCAACTAGGATGAAGACAAGAGGTGGCAGAAGTTGCTAGGATATGCAGAGGGAAAACTAGAAAGGTGAAAGCCTAGCAAGAACTTAATCTGTCCACCAGTGATCAAGATAATAAAATATAGTTTTAAAAATATATTAGTATCAAGAGGCGGGTCAAAGAGAATCTCCATCCATTTATTGGATGCTGTGGGGAATGTTATCACTGAAAATGAGGCTGAAATTCTTAATGACTTCTTTATATCTGCCTTTAATAATAAGGCCAGTTATCCTCAGGATACTCAGCCTCCTGAACTGGAAGACAGGGATGAAGAGCAGAATAAGCCTCCCACAATTAAGGAGGAAACAGTTAGTGACCTGCTACTCCACCTGGACTGTCACAAGCCCATGGGGCCAGATGGGAGCCACCAGTGGAATACTGAGGGAGCTGCCAAAAGTGATTACCAAGCTGCATTCTATCATTTTTCCGCAGACCTGGTCAGCTGGGGAGGTCCTAGATATCTGGAAACTTACCATTATGATGACCATCTACAAGCAGGGTCAGAAGGATGATCTGAGGATCTACAGACCTGTACTGGAACAGATCATCTTGAGTGTGATCACATGGCATGTGTGCGATAACCAGGGTATCAGGTATGCAGACAAATTGGACTCATGAAAGGCAGGGCCTGCTAGACCAACCTGATCTTCTATGGCAAGGTGACCCATCTTGTGGATGAGGAAAAGGCTGTGGATGTAATCAACCTAGACTTTAGCAGAGCTTTTGACACTGTCTCCCACAGTGTTCTCCTGAAGATGTTGGAAACCCGTGTCTTGGATAGGTGTACTCTTTGTTAGGAAAAAAAAAGTGGCTGAATAGCTGGGCCCAGAGAGCAGTGTTGAATGAAGTTAAATCCAGCTAGTCACCAGTCATGAGAGCTGGTCCACATAAGTCAGTATTGCAGCCAGTCCTGTTTAATATCCTTATTGATTGTCTGGATGAGTGGAATGAGTGTATCCTCAGTAAGTTTGCAGACGACACCAAGCTATGGTGAAGTATTCACCTGCCTGAGTGTAGGAAGGCCTTACAGGGGTATCTGGACAGGCTGGATCAGTGGGCTGAGACCAATCCTATGAGTTTTACCAAGACTAAGCATGGGATCCTGCACTTTGATCACAACCCCATGCAATTCCACAGGCTTGGGTCAGAGAGGCTGGAAAGCTATAAGGAGGAAAAGGATCTGGGGGTATTAGTCAACAGCTGGCTGAACATGAGCCATCAGTATGCCCAGGTGGGCAAGAAGACCAACAGCATCCTGGTCTGTACTAGAAATATTACAGTCAGCAGGACTAGAGAAGCACTGTTGAGGCCACACCTCAAGAACTGTCACACACTTACTGGAGTCTTTTGTACAATTGGTATCTTTCTTTACTCTGGAAAAGATTGAAACTTATGTTCTCAGTGTTTTATGTAATTCAGTATGTCTTCCAAACAAGCACAGAAGTACTAAAGCTGTGGAAGTCAAGCTACATGATGTTAGGCTGTTTTACATTAGATATTTCCATAAAATGTTATTAAAGATTATTTGAAGCAGCTTAAGGAAAATGCAAGGTGATTGCTCAAGACTCATTGTTGGGTCTATTCACCAGGAACCTGTGAAGAAATCTCTATTTGAAGATCTACAGCTTGTTCAGACCCAGCTCCATCAGTCACAGAACTCCAACCAACAATGAAGCCTAAAAAAATCCCTTACATATTGAATCTCCACACAGTTCTTGTACTTTTTTTTAAGCACCTAAATATGCTGAAATTATCCATAGAATAAAGAACAGAAGCAGGGCTTTTTCTTTCCTACTCTGCAAATGAAGGGGCCAAACTAAGTGAGTACTTGTTACTAAAATAAAATAAAAATACAAAATAAAAAATAAATAAACCTTAGAAATCTCATGTACAGAAAACCTTCCTCATTAATGTATCTTCATAATGAATCTTTTAAAAATTCACATTATCAAAAAAAGAAAAAAAGTAAAATAGTAAAATAACAAGAACAAAAATGGAACATGTAGTTTTTAGAGTATTTTCAGCACTACTAAAAACAGGATTTGGAGCCCAGGTATGACTTCAGCACAGGGTATCCCCTCAACTGTTGCTGATACTGCAGATAGCAGCAGTAACTAAGTCATAAGTGTCTTTTAGATCTGCCTGGTAAGAAAAGAAAAGATTTTCCTCTGTACTTGTGTTCTGCTATGTATTTACACAATAAATGAAGATGAACAAAGCCATTATTAAGGTATCTAATTAATAAAATAACAATTCAGACGCAGCTGACTATGCATCCTCATTTAGTAAATAAGATGCACACTGATTATTTGTGGAGTTAAAGCTCATGCAAAATATCTCCTTCCTCAGAAGTAATTGCCATCAACCAGTTAGTGTAGATTGGTCATTTGGTGTACACTTCAAAACAACAAAATGTCTATGCTAATGAAAATGCAAATGATGTTTTTCATTTGTATTCACTTATAGGAGGTACCTGTAGTGTTTAGTGTTTGCATTGAAAAACTAAAGTAGCTGGAGACTAAAGTAGCCAAAGGAAAATACTACTGTAAAACTAATCCCAGAAATTGCACTGTACATTTCTTGGTTATAGTCTTGGCTGATTTTTGTTCACTGCAGTTGATCAATTTAAGTGTCACTGTTTGCCACAGAATACACTGAATGAAAAGGATGAGTGAGTCTAATGCTTTAAATTTGTACTGAAGACTAGAGATACAAGGATAATCACCTATACACTGAGGGCAAGACTAAAAGAGTCCTTTAGGTAGGGCAACCTTCACACAGAAAGCCTGAATTTCTTTTTTTGTTTGTTTGTTTTTTTCCCATGTAAATATTCACTAACAGAATATGAACTAAGACCCACTAGTTTAAAGATTTTCTGACCTCACTTTAAAGATTTTCTGATCTTATTTCACTGCTTTTATCTCCAAAGGTAGTCCTTCTAGCTTAGGTAATTCTGCACAGTGTAGCCAGGCTCTGATTTCCATTGCAAAAATCTGTAGAATTATATGAAAAATATTTTCTTTTTATGTCCTGTTAAAGATCTGAAGTGATCAAAAAGTATAAAGGAATGGATGTAATTTTTCAATGTTCTTCATAATCATTATCTAAAACATTTTTTCCTCTCTTTACTGAATTTTCCTGAACTTCTTTTAATGGAAGTGCTTCCCCTTATTTGATTATCTTAAGGAAACACAAACAAACAAACAAACAAACAAAAACCTAAGCCACCCATAATTTAAACATTAATGTGAAACTATAATAAGAAATATAGCTGTTATTGCTCTTCTGGGAGGCCCCAAATACTTCTACTCCCTCCAAGTGGAGATCTAGAACTCCTCAGTTTCTTTAATAGAAATCAGTAACCAAATATACATGAGGGAATGTCTTAATATCCTGTGCTACAGTAAATCATGGGTGGTATTTTTCTCTCCACAGTTCTACTAATAACTAATATTTCATTTGGAACTATAAGGCAAAAGCACTTAAAATGCATATAAATATACTTGAGTTTTTTTGTACTTTTAATGGATGAACTCATCATGTTATAAGGAATCCAAAAAATTAAATTATCTTAGAAGAATTTTGAAGAAGAAATCTTCAATAAAAATAGTATCCCTTTGAAAGCATAAGATCTTGCTTAAAAACAAAAACAAAAACAAGCAAACAAACAAAAACAACAACAACAAACTAACCTAATTTCTTGGCCATTTCAAGGATTTTTTTCATATTTGAAAAAAATATATATATATATAATGTCCTCAAAATGCTCACTCCATCTCTAAATTTACTGCTGAATTTCTGTCCTTGTTAAACTCTTCCTAACATCAGTCTTGAGAGGTGAGTGCCCTGAAAACAGAAGGTACTGAGAAGACAGAAGTACTGAATGTCTTCTTTGCTTCAGTCTTAACCATTAACAGTGTCCCTCAGGAATCCCATACCCTGGAAGTAAGAAAGTCTGCAGAAAGGAAGATTTTCCCTTGGTCAGAAAGGATCTGGTGAGATATCAACTAAGCAAACTTGGCTGTCATCAAATCCATAGATCCCAATAAGATGTACCCACAAATGATGAGGAAGCTGGCGGAAGTGATCATCAAGCAGCTCTCTATCATCTTTGAAAGGTCATGGAAAATGAGAGAGGTACCTGAGGACTAGAGAAAAGCCAGTGTCACTCCAGTCTTCAAAAAGTGCAAGAAAGAGGATGCAGGAAACTGCAGTCACCCTCACATCTGTCCCCAGAAGGTGATGGAACAGCTTATTCTGGATGCTCTCTCCTAGTGAGTGGAAGAAAAGGAGGTTGTTGAGAGCAGTCAACATGGATTCAGCAAAGGGACATCATGCTTGCCTGATCTGGTAGCCTTCTATGACATAATGATATCATGGGGTGGTGAGGTGCTGGAACAAGTTGTCCAGATAAGTTGTGGATGCCCCACCGCTCGAGATGTTCAAGGCCAGACTGAATGGGTCCCTGGGCAGTCTGATCTATTGCAACCATGCCCACAGCACAGGTCTTGGAACTAGAATATCTCTAAGGTCTCTTCCAACCCAAGACATTCTGTGATTCTATGATTGCATTCTAAGACTGTCTGCAAAGGTATGGGGAGAGCAGTGGATGCTGTGCACCTTAACTTCAGAAAGGCCTTTGACACTGCCTCTCATAACATCCTCGTAGCTAAGCTTAAGTAGCATCTTTTACATCAGTGGACAGTAAGGTAGCTTGAGAACTGGCTCACTGACAGAGCTCAGATGGCTGTGATCAGTGGTATAGAATCTACATGGAGGTATGTTAATAGCGATGTTCTCCAAGAGTCAGTACTGAGTCTGGTCTTGTTTCAAATCTTTATCAGTGACCTGGATGAAGGGATAGAGTGCACTCCCAGCAAGTTTGCTGATGTTACAAAGCTGGGAGAAGTGGATGACACACTAGCTGTGCTCCATTTCATAAGACCTGGACAGGTTAGAGAGATGGGCACAGGGAAATGATCAGTATTAAATATTCTACGACATTCACAGGGATTTATGATTCTCTACAGTGAAGGACCTGGGTGTCTGAGTGGACAACATGTTGTTCATGAGAGAGCAGTGTGCCCTTGTGACTGTCTTGCTCCAATTTATAGGAGGAAGAGGAGGTTCTTTGATATATGTATACTCAGCGTGAGGTTAAGAAACAACAGTTCAAATGTTGGTCCAACCAGTTTATAACAAATCTTAATAAGGGAGATGGGGAAGGGGAGGTTGGACAATTTAGGGTGATGGGAAAGCGAAGGCGAATGATAGGAAAGATAAAAAGAAGCAAGAATTGCGTAAAGCAGGGATAGTCACCACCAGGATCCAGCAGCAGTCCTCTTGTACAACGTTCCTACTGTCCGGGGCAAAAGCACAGGGGGAGAGCAGCAGCAGCGTGGTCGGTCTTGGGCAGCAAGAAGGTGCAGGTACCGAGTAGGACCAGGAAAAAGTCCGGGAAGAAGCAGCAGGTCTTCAGTAGCAGGCCCTGGAGAGTCTGTCAGCATGCAGACCTTCCGTAGTGAGGGATCTGATGGCAGATACCTTCTCAGGTGAAGAGCAGCAGCAGAGTGGCCGGCCTTAGGCAGCAAGCAGGTAGAGCGCAGAGCAAGTCCAGGGGGGAGAGACAGGTTGTGAGGCATCATGTCAGAAACCTTTCTGTTCTTCTTCAGCATGCAGGTCTTAGGTCATGAGGAATCTGTTGTCAGAAACCTCACCTCATAGTTGTCCCTTTTTTACCCTTCTCCTGCCAACATGGCATTCCTGGGTGCTTGGGTAACAGTCATGCGCAGCACCCCCTGAGATGGCTATCTCCCTTGAGATAAGCCCACACAAAAGACTGCTTCCTGGCCACTAAGTACCGACTTATCTCTCTGTCTCTCTGCCTCTCTGTCTGTCTGTCTGTCTCTCTCTCACTCTCTCTCTCGTTTCCCCTAGCCTTGTCCATCTGTTACCCTCAGACAAAGGATTTTGCAACCCCTGCCCAGGACTTGTCCATCTGTGTTCTCCAGACAAAGGATTTCTCAATCCTTGATCAGGACTTGCTTGGACTTGTTCATCTGTGTCCCTCAGCAAGCTTTGAGACAATGATGCAAAAGAATAATTTCTTACAGTGACCAAGAAGGCCTATGGCATCTTGGTGTGAACTAAAATGAGCGTGACCAGCAGGTGAAGGAAGATGGACTACAGATGATTGCAGTGTCATATGTTAAGAAGCAATATTAATTGCAATTAAGCATGCAAATATTGCAAAAATGATGTGCATGATTCTCTTCTAATTATCTTTAATTCAACATCAAACTTTTCAATTTTTATTTATCTTAATTTTACAAAAACATATTTCCTGTGTACTCTAATGTCTTAGATATGTACTCTACATCAGATTCTTAGGGAAACAGGATTGCAAAATGTTTTCTTGGCACTTTGATATATTTGCTACTTCTATATAGAAATTTCAGTAGTTGTTTGAAAACGAAAAATGTATCTTTAATCATGACTTTGTACAATTGACCTTATGAGTATCATTCTACTAAACAAAATAACATTAAAAAATGACACCTATATATTGAAATTTTACTTCAAAGAGAAAGTGTGCTTGTAGTTAAATATTTAACTACATGTTTATTTAACTATTTAATATTTATTTATAGTTTAAAGCCTCTCTAATTGCTAGACTGCTCCATCTGAACAGAGTAAATAGTTTATTTTCCAGTAATGTACCTTTATGAATATCTAATGCTGCTGATAAATTTAGGGGGCACATGCTGAGATTTTGACAAGAGCAGCACTTTAGGGAAAGGGTGGTAGAGAGAGAAGGTGGGAGAGATGGACTGCTGAGCTGATGAAGCACATACAGTCCCAGGCTCTCAAATGTCTGCAGGTAAATGCAGTGAGTTCACAAGTATCTTGTACCACAAAAGAAAGGCAACTTCATCTGCAGTATTATGAGAGTCTTTAAAAGTATGGCAAAAGTCTAGTTAACTCGTAAATTTTCATAGGATGGACACTTTACTCCAGTCAGCCTTAGACGTATTACATATGATAAGCTTGCCTGTTTTTGGAGATACAATGCCCTGAGGAATTTTCCAGGTCCTAGTTTGTGGGAAAGGCTCTGTATTTTTACCTAGCGATGAAAGGAATGTTGTAGGATGTGGCAGGCAACTTCCAATAATGAGTTTGTTCCAGGTCCAACTGGAGAGCCACTAATTTGAAACTGAAGTACATACCAACAATGTCTAGGATTTTTAGATGACAATATCTTTTCATCACTTCTGAACTGAATGGAAGACATGCATCCAGGAGACTCAGATTAGTTCAAAACTACATTTTATTGTCTCAAATTTTTGGTATTGCCATGCAGATTTCAATTAAGGCATGTAATAATCTTAAGAGGTTACTTTGCAAATATAATTATAACATAAATATTCAGAAACTTCAGTAGAAACATTTTAAATACTTATCAAAGGTTATCTTAGAAACTAGGAATACCCAGAACAGAAAATCAAATCAGCTTACAAATCTGTTTCCTTTTCTAAATCAAAAGGTTTACTTCTGATATTCTTTCCCAGTGAAGCAATGTGCTGCTCATTAATTTTAAATAAAAGATAAAAACTCTATGCTCCTTCATACCGTTGAAGAGTAAGAAAGGGTTCAGTAAAAAGGGGTCTGCAGAAACTAAGGGTAGAAGGATTAGAAATAGTTTACAGAAGCAAATATGCAAAGGCCGCTAGAAGAATGGGATAGTAACAAGATGGGATTAGGACAATGCAGGGGTAGAAGAGATAAAGATGAGAGTGTGGAAACAGCTCACGAACACAAGGCAAGGAGGTGATAAGGTGTCCCCAGGGTAAGTTAGAACTGGTTCGGGGGCTACCCCTCCCTCAGGGTCAGAAGTTTACAGTGAGGAAGACTACGAGCCTTCACGAGGAAGACTACAGGCCTTCATCCAATGACCACCAGGAGGAGACCCCAACTGCTCATGACGCATGCGCGAGGGAGAGGGAACGTATGCTAAGGTGTTCTCGGAAATGTAATGAATATATATATGAATTCTGGGAAAATCATTGATTATGTATTAGCTCTGCCTATATCTATACCAAGTTTTTGTCCTGATGGCATGCAAGTTAGGAGTTGCTATCCCCCTTGCATCCGGCTCTGCGCAGCGTTGATTAAAACATACCTGATTTTATAACTACTTTGTGGTTACAGAGTTTGATTCCACAAGTCACTGTGACACAGAAGAGAACATTAATAAAATACAATCTAGAAAGTGAACATAAGATTAGCAGTAATGCTTCAGCCACAGGGCCTTCCTTGAGTTGTCAAAAATATTTGACAATATTAGATTAGTATTTCTTCTAATGTATAAATTTCTTTCTTTCTTTCTTACTTACTTTTTTTTTTTTTTTTTCCCCTCCTTTCCAGGGCTTTCTAAAATTTCATATTTAAATATTTTGGGGTCTTATTCTTTTGTGTCTGACAAAGAGTTACAGTTCCTTTAATAATACTATGCCTCTTGCCTTCTACTCAAAAATTATTTTAGTTTACATTTCAGTGTTCTTACCAATAAATCACATACATCTGATTTTCTTGGTATTTATTCATTCACCCCTAGAAAAAAGAACGTAAATGCATGTTGAACTTTGAAATAAAATAATAATAAAAAAAAGCAAAAAACTAATCACTGAACTTCAGTTATTTATGTTTGCTTACTTTCTTTTCCACTGAAATTGGTATCAGGGTGCTTTGCTGGAATAAAACCTTATGAGACATGTTACAATGTAGACAAGACAGCAGCTCCTGCTAAAAATTTTTAAAATAATTACCTTATGACTGCCTCTAACTGGAAAAATAGCCAGTGAAAATTAAATGTAATGGAAAAACAAAATAGAAAAACAAAGAAAATGTGTAAAGGTCCTTCCTAGTTTATGCAAAATTAATGCATCAAGACCAATCATATGTGTGTATATGTATATATTTACATCTCTGAGCTACAGATAGCTTGATGCAGACAGACAGCTCGTGAGTTTCAGTGAAAGTTTTGCCCACACTTGTCTAACTCTGTACGTTTGCAACCTATGTGCTAAGAGGTCTTCCTCCCAGTTCCCCTATCATTCTGAAGATGTGTGAACAGGAATTGTCTCTTAATTAATAACTTTTACTTCTGTAACCTATGTTGACAAAATTATGAAGGATTGATGCTTTGCTACTGTTGTGGGACTCAAGAATTTAAAAAAAAACACAACAGGGCATCGAAATCATGTGAAAAAGAATCATAAAAATGCAAAGCGCATCGCTACAAGGGTCAGAGTTTGATCATAATTACTAAACTGCTAAGTGCAAAAGGAGCTCAGTCATGACTCAGTCACGAGCTCAGTCATGAAAATATAACACATTAAAAAACACATTTGTAACACAGAAATGCATCTCTGCAGATGTATCATGCAATTTCTGCTGCTGTCAAAACACACTGAATTGAGAGTAAAATGTTGAATGTAATGTCAAACATGGATTAAAAATCACAGCTGTCTATATACAACAGTATCCTTTTCCCTGAAAAGAAAAAAAAGTTTGTGATGAAGTTTAATTTGATGGGTTGTAATTAGTTGATTCTGCAAATAAGATAAACAGATTTATAATAAATATAACATTTCAGAATAAACACAATTTCAGAAGTAGAGAACAGAAAGGTAGAAGTAAACTAACAGGACAGGATTGAAGCAGGCTATGCTATGATCTATGGAACATTTTCTTATTTTATCATCTAATCAAGCAAACCGTATGTTTGAGGCAAATGTGAACAATCTGAATATTGCAACATGATGACTGAAAAAAAAGAGGAGATAGAGAGAATATTCTTTCAATTGAACCATATTATAAGACTGTGGCAACAACAAAAACAAACAAAACCCTACAAAACCCACAAATTCTGCATCTCCTAAAAAGAACTGTAAGTTTAGATTTAGTATCACAAGTTAACATCAAGTTTTAAAAGTCTGACCTAGCATGGGAAAGCAATAGTTATTCAGGAAAGATCAACAGGTAAAAGAGAATTATACTGAATAATCTTCTTTGTTTTGCTAGATTGTTTGCAATAGTAGTATCTACAGTTTTACTTAAAAGCTGTGTGCTCTCTCTGAATTGGATTCCTTATTATGACTAAAGGAAGCACAAGCAGTGGGAAGAAATTTTCAAATCAGGGATAAAAAATTACTGAAAAGATGTTAATAGCAGAAAAGAAGTAGTCTTTTCACTTTTTCATAATTGGTTTTTGTATAGCTATAATGAAGGAACAGAGAGTAAAATGTAGATGGTGAAGCAAGGTCTTTCTGATTTGACTGATTTTAGATGCTGTTTTAGATTAAAGATATTCATGAAGACCAGGAGTGATGCGGACAATATATGCGCTGTTGGCATTGTTGGTCCTACATTTATTTGTTTAGCTGTGATTTCTGTATTAGATTTCAGAAGACTCTGAGTCAGAAGTATTATGACTCCCCCCTCCCCGCTTTTAACCACCTAGTATGATATACATGAAATACAAGATCCTTATTTTCTGTCTTTTAAAAAATTCTAGAGAATATGCAGTAAACACGTAGTTCTCAATAGAGATTTTAATAACGATGCTGTTTTTTGTGTTGATACTGTAAGAGACCATTCTTTTATATAATTTACTCAAAGTTTGCTGAGGAACAAGTCCAGGCAAGTCCTGGGCAAAGGTAGAGAAATCTTCTGTCTGGAGGACACTGATGGACAGGTCCTGGCTAAGGATTGTGAAATCCTCTAAGGAGCACAGATGGACAAGGCCAGGGGCAACGAGAGAGAGAGAAGCTGCTGCTAATGGCCGGGAAACGGTCTTTTTGTGTGGACTTATCTCGAGGAAGATGGCCATCTCAGGAGGTATGCACATGACTCTTGCTCAAGCACACAGGGATGTCATGTAGGCAGGAGAAAATGGAGGATAAAAGAGGGTCCAACAACCCCGACAGATTGGGAGGGGTTTTCTGCCATCTGATCCTTCACCACAACCAAGAGACTAGAGAAGGTTTTCTGCCATCTGATCTCTCACCACAACATACCAGTGAAGGGTTTCTGCCATCAGATCCCTCACCACGATGGACTCGAGGTTTCTGCCATCAGATCCCTCACTACGGACCGTATGCTGACGGACTTCCTTGGGCCTGCTACCTGAAACCTGCTGCTTCCTCCCAGACTTACTCTGCAGCTTCTTCCTGGACCCACCCGGTACCTGCACCTTCTCGTTGCCCAAGACCGGCCTCGCTGCTCCTGCCCTTCGGCCTTGGGCAGTCGGAACATCGTGCAACGGGACTACTGCCGGATCCTGGTGGTGACTATCCCCACTTTACGCAATTCTTGCTTCTTTCTATCTTTTCTATCGCTCGCCTTCCCTTCCCCATCACCCCAATCCGTAATAGTGTCCGTCCTCCCCTTTCTTCATCTCCCTTATTAACATTTGTTATAAACTGGTTGGACCAACATTTGAACCGTTGTTTCTTAATCTCACGCCGGGCATACATATTTCAAAGAACCTCCTCTCCTTCCTATAAATTGGAGCAAGACAGATACATAACAAGTATTTTCTTTGTTTTACAAAATATATTTTTGACCTGGAAACTGCTTAATCAATCAATCAGTCGATCAATCAATAAACAAATAAATAAAAGAAGGTAGAAGAGGAAATGATACACAGCCATTTATTTCTCAGATAGGTGTGCTATTAACCATTACATGTTAATTTTAGATGAGCCAGGGGGTATATCTTTAGAGTAATAGCTACTACTACTCTACTCCTTCAAGTGTCAGATGTTATCTATTGCAAGCCAGAGAAACAAAACAACAGTAACAACAGCAAAAGCGCTCATTATTTGTGATGGTGGATAGACAAAGATGAAGCATTCCAAAATAGAAAATTTTAGCAGAAGCCAGTATTTGATATGGAAAAGGAACATTGACAAACCTTCCGTCAAATTAATTATCTGAAATTCATAAATAAATTGCTTGAAATTACACAGCTTCTCTCCAGATTAGTGATGTCACTCCTTGGTTTTCATGTTTAGAATGTGGGGCTAATGACTTACTGCCAACATGAATTTGGAAGATAGTCTATGAAATCAGTGCCTTTTTAAGTGACTAGAAAGTCCTTTCAGTGAATGCCAAGTTAGAGCTAATTACTTTTTCTTTGAAATCTTATAGCATTTTCCTGAATACTGTTAAACTTGGAATATGACGTTAATAATAGAGCTTCTACAGAAAAGTGTATCCTAAATATATTGAGATTTTATATTACATACCATTTTAGTATACTTTTGATTCAAATTGCACAATAAAGTAGTTTATTTTAAGCCTAGCAAAGCCATACAAGTTGTCTCAATGTCTCAGATAATTTAAAAAAAAAAAAAAAGTAAAAAATATGTAGCAGGTAAGATACCATTTACTTGGGTTTACTGTTTTACAGAGTCTTGATTGTGGCTACAATAGATTTATTTCTCATCATTTAATGATGTCTTGTGTTTTGGAATTTTGATGAAAGTAGTGACAATAACACAACACAAATGTTTTAACATACTGCAGAACAATGCTTACACAGAGCCAAGGACTTTTCTGCTTCTTATTCTGCCCTGTCACTGAAGAGCTGGAAGTACACAAGAAGCTAAGTGGGGACATGGGCAAAAGAGATAACTGAGACTGATACCCCATATTATATAACATCATGTTCTGCAATAAAAGCTGGAGAAACGGAGAGCTGTGGAGAACGTTTGGAGTAGTGGTATGTGTCTTCCCAAGGAACCATTACATGTCATGTGCTATGCTCTCTTGACAGTGTCAAAACATCTATCTGTTGATGAAAATAAATGAATGAATTCCCTGATTTGCTTTGCTTGTATACAGCATTTGTTCTACCTAGTAAACTGTCTTTATATCAACCCAAGAGTTCTCATACTTTTACCTTTCCCATTCTCTCCTCTTTTCCACCTGGCAAATGTGAATGGACATCTGTGTGGAATTTAGCTGTCTGTTGGGGTTAAAACACAACATACAGACAGCAAAATCAACCAAGATTGTCTCAAGCACAAGTACTCCTACAGAAGTTTGAAAATTCCCTTGAATTACAGATAGCTGGTACTCTTCAATTTGGAGAAGAGGAGACTCAAAGGGACCTCATCAATGTCTATAAATACCAGAATGGAGGGTGTAAAGAAGATGGAGAAAGGCTCTTTACACTGGTGTTCATTGACAGGACAATGGACAGAAACTGGATCTCCCTCTGAACACCAGACAGCACTTCTGTGTAGCATGAGTGACGGAGCAGTGGCACAAGCTTCCCACAGGGTGTGGGGTTTCCTCCTTGGTGATCCTCAGAAGCTGGCTGGATGTGGGCCTGGGCAGTCTGCTCTAGGTGGCCCTATTTGAGCAATGGGTTTCAACCAATAATCTCTAGGCATCCATTCTTTTACCATTCTTTTGATGTTGATTAAAGGTCACACAGGTCCTTAATGGTGGCTTATGAAGAATTGGAGTGAACCTGGAAACTTTTCCCATAAAACACTTGATATGACAATATAGATAATGGCTAAATAGTATCCATCTCACAAGCAGTGCTTTGCATGGTTTTTATTCTGAAGAACTAATTAAACAAATTTGCAAGGATCTATTTTTTTCCCCATTTTTCTTAGTAATTTTTTAACTAACAAACAAAAATAAGCAGCAATACAAGAAATATTCAGTATATTATTTTGATTTTGAAATGCTTGATATTTATGTTTAAAATCTAAGTATCTAATCTCTTAAAAAGAAAATGAAAGAACTTCACCAACTGTGTCAGCTGCTTCACACAGATGGTTGATAATATATAGCAGACCAAAAATATTAATGTATTTTAAAAGCAATGTTAATAGAGATGATAGACAGTCATAAGGGAGGAAGTTAATATTTAAACCAATGTTTGAAAACTTAGAATGAGTGGGAGAGAAACATAACAAAACATAGATTGAGACTGGCTTGCTCTTCTCTGACCTTATTCTGTATTCCACCATACAAGAAAAAATGAATGCCATGTCACTGTCTCAAATTTTCCTTATGAGTATAAATACATATGTGGACACACACACACGTTATATATATGGAGCTGATATAACAGCTGCAAAACTTCTCACACTGTAAACCTCTGTGAAGAGGATTCATTTCAGTGAAACTGAATGAGAAAGTCCCATCATCTGTGATGGCTGGTGATATAAACCCTATCACATGTTGAACAACCACAATTTGTCAGTCCTACTTGGTGCCAACTCTCTCTCCTGGGATCCTAGCCAAGCAACCTGACAGACTCAATGGACCTTTCATGTACAATTTTGTTAAATACATTAAGGGAATAGGATGCCAACCATGTAGGAGCCACGACTAGAATTGCCTTACAAGGAATTTTTGAATGTTTTGCAGTTCTTTTGAATTTTTTATTCTCCTTATGTAATCAGTACAGACAAAGTTCATCACACTTAAGAGAATTCATTCTGGAATAATGTTCCTGCTTGCTAACTTTTGGAGTATTAGGTGTGGTTGGCTTAGAGGTTTTTGTTTGTTTGTTTGTTTGTTTTATTTTGTTTTGGTTTGTATTTCTTTTCTTGCTTTTTTCAAATCAATAATCAAGTCTAGCTTACTGATAGCCAGGCAAACTACTGTGTAGGCACTGGGGTTTATTAAGAAGGCCACACAGTCTTCAGACAACTTGAGGTCACTAAGGCAAAACAGTCTGCTTTTTCTTTCCAAGTTTGCTCTGTCATACAGACTACAGTGAGCCTACTTCATGGGAAAATAATATGCAAAAAGAAGCACAAATCTCACTTTCTATTTGAGAAATAGTAAAAATAAAATAAAATAAAATAAAATCATGTACTAGGTACAAGGAAAGATAACCGATGTTTTTCATGCAGTGCGCAAACATCAAAACATAAAAGTGGATTTCTTCTTCTTCTCCAACAAGCATGAGGTCTGTCACTTCAGAAGCAGAGGTAACGTTACTATCGTGTGCCCCCTAGTGATTCAGGTAGTATTTGCTTTCCAAACAGATGGCGCTGCCGATGGCAAGACATTGTGTGTAAGATCAGAATTCATCGCCAGCGAAGAGGATGAGATGAGTACTTCTTGCTAAACTCTACCTCCTTTAAGAGGTTATCTCACCTGATTATTTCATCTACAGCTCTCATTCTCTGGCCTCTGCCTCTTCTACCGAGACCACTGCAGTTCCTCTTCAGGAGAGCTGCTGTGGTGGAGAAGTCGCAGTGATGAAAGCTCATTCCATAACCTCTTTTCTTTTTTCATTTATTGTAATTATCATAAGAATCCCCCTTTTACTTAAACTTACTGTTTTTTGTTTGTTTGTTTGTTTGTTTGTTTAATAATGATTTCCCTTTGTTTGATTGCTCAATTTGTTCAGCATTTCAAAATTCTTCATCTATAGCATTAATACCTCCTTATTGGCTTGGATCTCTCAGTCTTCATTCTTCTTGTTTATAACAACAATAGTGACAAAACAAAAGAAGCATCTACTCAGCTGCAGTAAATTTTCTGTCTTGCCATGCTCTGTGCTGAGTAAAAATAGCTGAAGTTTATTTCATAAAGTGAATGTTTTCAGGCTATAGTCTGCCCAACACAAGTACTGCTCAAAGGTAGAATTTAACCTTTGTTCTTTTACGGCTGATTTGAAGTACTCAACTACTCTCTCATAATTTTCTGCAATTTCCGACCTCAAGTTTCTGCAAGCCTTCTATGACCAATTAATTAGAAAACAGAGCACCACTTGCAGAAACAAGTGATTTATAATGGAAGGTCCACTTCTGCAATTTGCAGTATTATTGGATGTTCTTAAGATAGTTAACTCACAAAATACTCATGTCTGTTCTCTGGAGAAGCTGTTTTTTTTGAATATGACTTCTAATAGTATAATAATATTCACAGAATAGGTTAGGGCTAGACTAATGTTATTGTACCTCTAGGAAGAAAAATGCAGACAAGCAGGCATAGATTTTTCAGGACAACCACTTGTAAGCAAGTTACAGTTTTGAAGCTGCCCATTGTAGATGAGTTTAGACCAAGTTGTCTCACTCCAGTTTATCGGAGGGAGAGGAGGTTCTTTGATGTGTATATACCCGGCATGAGTTTAAGAAACAACAGTTGGTTCAACCAGTTTATTACAAATCCTAGTTGTTCAGGGAAATGGGGAAGGGGAGAAGGACGGTAGAAAAGATAGGAAATAGAAACGAGGAGTCCTTATAGGAAGCAAGAGGGAGATAATCACCACCATGGTCCAACATGGTTCGTAGTTCAGTCACTGATCTTCAGTAGTGGTGGGTCGTCGGGTGTTGTTCCACTGATGACACGGTGACAACGATGACGACAATGGCAGTACAAACTTATTTATAAGTCCAAAGTGGTTGAGTCAGCTCTCTTTTGAGTGACAGCTCGAATCCAAAGTGGTTGAGTCAGCTCTCCTTGGAGTGACAGCTACTGGCTCTGGGATCTCAGGAGAAACTCCTTTGTTATCATCTTCCGGGCCTTGTCAGCAGATAAGAGGAAGCAGGGATGCCCATTTGCATCCTGTTTCTCACAGGGCACAATGGTATCGTTCCCCAGTTTTCCCACACCAAGCTGGGACTATTAGGCCAGATCTTCCACCAGTAACCACTCCTGAGTACTCTCTTCCGGTGGCAAGCAGCTCTGGAGAAAGGTGCTTTCAAATGTCAAAGTGATGTTGATTGTCACACGGTAGCACCCATCATTTGCCACCTCCATAAATCTGTTAGAGTCTTATCACAAGAAATACCTCAGGAAGCAAGCTTTGAGACAGAAGACAAAGAAGGGTTCTCACACAAGTTAGCGTACATAATTATATAAAAGTTTATTTTTATGCTAGAGCATCCTACACAATTCTTTGTGTTGCATTTGATATAACTTTAAACAACATTTTTTTGTGAACTTGTAAACCCTTCGTAGGCCCTTGCACGGAAGTCCTTATTGTCACAGATGCATTAAAGTAATTAATATCTAACTGTTGAAATGTGTAGATCAATATCCACAGGCCAACAATTTGTTCTTGCACTTAGTTTTATCATGACTATAATTTTAGTACTTGGTGGTGAAAGTAGCTTATGTGGTAGATACATGTGGCACTTGGATAGATGGAAAGACGATATGAGTTTGAGTAAGCTATAATTCCATCAAATTGATGAGTGTTTCTGAGACAGAATAATTTATATAGTTTTGGAATATATAGGTCTTTAGAGCTCTACAGTGGACCTATATCTATTTCAGGGAGAGTATCACTAAAAATCTCCAAATACTTTAACATACCTCATAGTAATAAGAAGAAGAATAAAAAGTAAAATCACCATTTCATAGCCAGAGAGCTATCATGTTTTACAGACTGAATAACCCAGGCTGTTGTTGGGTGATGACTAGTTGGTCAGCTTGGGATTCAAACATTAACACTTAGAACTAGATAGGCAGGTTTTTTCTGAGCTTGATTGTTCTTATTTCACTAATATCCCAAAATTAATAACATGTTTTAAGCCAGTAAGTTTCTAAAACTTTGACAAGATGTTTGCTGACTTTTATGTCCTCATTATTTATCACTTTGCTCCTCTTCCTCCCCAAGATGAACATGTACAGGTAGAACACAAACAGACTTGATTTGTTTAAGAGTGGACAGAGCATTAACAGTTATGTGTGATTCAAGAAAAAATTCACTTGGTGAGAAAATGAATTGTGAATATTGAAGTTTGAAAACTTTGGGTGAATTTATTCTGAAATGATCTTTAAGACAGATCGTTAAATCTTTAGCAAAGAGTAGGAAATATTTGAAGAATTGGTTTGTGGGAATCTGAAAAAAACAAGAAGATGTAGAATAAAGACACTTCATGTGAGAGCAGTGCATTTCAAACCAAAGCATTCAACTGATAGCTGACATAAAGTTATTAAAACCAAGAATTAAAAATCCCATCCTTCTGCCACTGAAAAGTTAATCACAGTGTGAAGCTAATCCTGGATATCAGGATTTTCCCACCAATAAGGTCTGTGGTATATAAAGTACACCCTACAGTAGCACATTTATGCTTTACATGATATGATTTGAACCCATATGAAACACATTAAGGTAAAAAAAAAAAAAAAAAAAAGGGGGGGGGGGGGGGGAGAAGAAAAACGAAAGAAAGAAAATGAAAAAGAACCACAATAATCAGCATTTAAGTTAATACAGGAGCATGAAAGGATCTATATAATCATCTACTTAGTGGAAGCTGCTTATGCAGTAATTCTCAGTAATCACTGGCTCTTCAGGTCTCTTGCAAAGCAATAAAAATTCACTACTTAAGTAGGTGAAAAAAATGCTTTCTGCATTCAGCAGAAAAAAAACCCACATAAAAATTACAAAAAACACAGCAGATATAGTTTATTAGGATTGTTTCATTAACTTTGCAAAATAAATTCAGTCCATGAGAACTTTCAGTGCTGCAAATAAGCAGCAGCAGCAACACCAGAGGTTCAGAAAGTCAAGAGCTTGGTTTTAGGGCTTTACTTCGATATTTTGCAATGAGGTACAGAAAACTAATAGCTAACTGATAGGGTTCTCAATAAAGTTTTTAGGTTAGTTCAGCAATACAGAATGACATTAGAATGAAAGGGTTGGACAGATAATTTCAGATTTATATCAGTAGCGTACCAGTCTATAAAACTACTTAGTAGTGAAGAGTGAACTTAGTAGTGAAGAGTCCTAATGACCCCATGTGCTTCTTAAATATTCAGAATTTCCAGTACTGTAAATGTTTATTGTGAAGTTTTTTTTTTCCCCACACAATAGTCTAAGCAAACTTGCATGAAACATTACCAACAGTAAGTAGCCATAAAATTCCTTTAAAAAATCACTGTAATATCCCTACAATTACATTATTTTAAGGACTTTCTTAATATGGTTCCTTGTTGTATAGGTAATTAATTGTCCCTACCTGACAATCCTATCTCAGTAAAAAGATAAGTACTTCCTATGAAAATCATTAGGCAGCTTATTACTATTGTTATTTTTGTTATTAATTGATTTATATTTGTTTTGCAGAGGATAGAGCTAAGAATGCATTGGGACAGCAAAGAATTTTCAGATACTGCTGTTTAGAACAAGTATTTAGAATATGTGTTGCAAACTGGATTATTAGCTTTTTGATGAGGATTCATACATGGCTTAAAAAAAAAAAAAAAAAAGAGAGAGAACATCTAAGACCAAAAGAAGGACGTTTTTTGTAAGCTATAATGTCAAATTGAGATGAAATGCTGCCTGGAATATGTCACTGCTCAAAGATTAGCTTTAAAAAAAAACCTGAGGATAGTATTGAAGAAAATTGTTGTCTATCAGAGAATGATGTTTTTCTACATTTACACTATTTCCTCATATGCACTTTTGAAAGCTTAGAATATGGGTCAGGAGTTGTAGTATCTTTTCAAAACAGTCACAGTCAAAAGAAAATTGATGTTTGTGTCTCAAATTCATCCCTGAAGCTTACATTTCATTGTGTTTTCCAGATCTGTAAAAGGTTCTTTGCTTGTTTGTTTTTACTTTTTGTCCTCAAAAATAGCTTGTGACAGTTTCTAGTTTTGGTTTTAAGTTGCATGCATACCTTCTGTTTCTTCAATCTCCTCCTACATTCCTCTCTAACATACAGGTTTTACGGTTTCCCCTTAAATAGCTAATAAGAGATGCAGTGTTAAAAATTTAAGAGCACAAAAAGCCCTTCAGATATAGCTGGATCCAATCTAACTTTTTTTAGGGTATGCCAATTTCTGAAAAATGGCTGGAAATATTAAATTCCCAGCAAGTCAGGAAATTTACATATGTTTTATTGCTTCTAACAGTGATCAAAAAAAGAAGTAAGCAAGAGTTGTTGGTTTTAGGATGGCATTTTTTATCTGAGAAAACAGTCTGTATACTTTATCTGTCTATATATACACACTATGGTATTGGCAAAAAACAACTGTTTGCACTTCTTAAATCACCAAAAATACAAACAGAAAGCTTATATTTTGAGCTCATCTGTGTACTAACTGCTTTCTAGATAAACAGATGGTTATGTTATTTATTGTATACCTGTTCTTTCTTCAGGCTAGAATATTTCCAGATATAACTATTTGGCAAATATTATCCCTAAGCTGTCTAAGACATTACTTTCCTTTCGTAGTTAGCTAAGCAAAAGAGATGACTGAAAATCATATTAGCATGAGAAACAACTCTACACTCAAACAGTTTTTGAAATTTTGAGATATTTGAAGATATCTTCAAATTTGCTAGTGGTATTTGGATACCTCTGGTGTTTTCTTTTGCTGTCTTTGTTTTATTTTAATCTTTATGTCATTCTGCTATTCATATGAATAAGTGATATTGTCAGAGCAAGACGCCTAGTCATAGAGTAACATTTTCCTACTATTTCAGCATAATGCAGAAGCTCAATTGTACAGCCAGAACCTCCAGCTTTGTCAGATGCCTTTTGAGGGCTTCCCTTCCCCTTAACATATTGACTGTTCTTCCCAGTTTGCTGTTCTTCACTTTCTGAAGGTACATTCTGTACCTTTGTTCAGGGTATTGATGAAGATGATAAGCAATGTGAGGCTCAGTATCAACATCTAAGGAACACCAGTAGACTTGATACTCATGAATAGTGTGTAATAACTCATTGAGTAAATGATCTGTCCAGTTTTTCACACACAGTTCACCACTCTATCTTCTTGGAGAGAGATAGATGTCTCTCTTTCCAAAGTCTGCCACTAAATCTAGTTTATTAGGAAGCCTGACAGCTGAACTTGCCTATGAAGAAGGCTTTAGGCAAGTTGGTCTTATATGTGTCCCTCAACACAGAACTGACTGCTCACTCTTCAGTGAACCCATATTTTAATAATTTTACTTTTGTAATCAGTGTGCTACAGAAGGCATTCTTGTTGACTTTGACACCCTTCCCCAGTTTCATTCAATTCTTCTTTTCTAATTGCATTTGGGTATGCCTGAACAGTGTTTTTACATTCTTCCTACAGCATGTTTGTGCTTTCAACTTCTGCAAGGTTGTTTTTTTGTATCAGGAGTTCTCCACTGAGCCAGCATGGCCATCAGCCATATCAGCACTGTTTGCTCCTCAGTTCTGTTTATGAGGCTATCCTTGATGATAAGCTAGCTCTTCAGGACCCATTTAGTCTTCAGAGAAATATCTCAGCACAAAACACTTAGCAGTGTACTGAATAAACTGAATACTCTCCTGCAGTTCGAGGTCTTTACTCTGCCTCTTGCTTGACTCATTTGCCCAAGAAACTTAGAGTCCTCAAATGGTGATATTAAAATGGTTTCCATGAATCATCAGGTCTCTGAGTAACTCTTCCTTATTAATTAATACCTTATTTGGCAGAATATCTCTGTTACTGGTTCATCCAACTTGTACATCAATGATTTGCCACATGGCATGCTAGAAATACAGATTTCTTTTGTACCCTATTGTGTCAGAAAAGGTGTTGGAGTAATTGAGGAGCTCCTGCTGAGAGCCAGTAGGATTTATGTCTTTTTTATTTTATTTTTTTATTATTTTTTTCTGTGCAAACTGGTATAAACATTTGATTATCTTTTCCTTAAGATTTGCTCGTAGAAATTAAAAAAAAAACAAAAACCTGTCAAACTTCAATTGAAAAATTGTTAAAATTATTAAAAATGAAATAATCAAAAAGCAGGTATAAGAGAACTGATCATCTGTATGTTAACATTCTGGTAAAGTCTATCTTAGAAATATCTTTCTCATTGTCATCTCTCTGCTGAGGGTTACAAAATGAGCTTAAGAGAACAAGAAGACAAAAAATATCTCTGATGTTTTAGTCCTCTGTAACAGGAGGAAAGTTTTCACATGTCAGTGGTTTCTGGGCTGGTTTGGCCCGGTACCATGACTAGGGGGGCAGAGGGATTCGTGAATCCGCGCCTCTGGAAAGGGGAAACAGAGGACCCTGAATAATTAAAAACAGTGGCAACAATCTGAGGAGAAACAAACTAATTTAATAAATATGGTATCATAATGCAAGATAACACACTATAAAACAATATAATTAGAATTGAATCTAATAAATCAAATATGATGAGAGAAAGAGTGTCTGAAAAAGCTGAAGGCCTTACACTAATGGCGTGTGGTCAGGACAAGCAGCAGTGAGAGAGCCTGACAATCGAAAAGAGGGACATCAGGTGATCTACTGAGGCCTTCTATGTGTTCCCCCTGAGCAGGATGATAACAGAACAGAGAACAGTCTTCTGGGGAACGTAGTTCTTCTTCTCATCCAGACAGGTGCCTGGAACTGGAGCATTAACTCTTGAACTCCCAGTGCACTACATGATGTTATGATGTGGAATACCAATAACCAAAAATCATAAAACCATGACACATGTCTACAACAGTACTTTGTGTTTCCTGCAAAGAATCAAGATTCAAATTCTTCCCTTATTAGAGGTTAAGTTGTAGAAATCTTGATAAAAATCTATTTCAGACTGTGTTTCAAACTGAATTTTACAGTGGCATTTCTACCTGCTGGAAAATGCTCAGTCCAAAAACAGCATAGCTGTCAGAATCCTACAGTCTGGTAGTTCAGTTAGAAAAAGAAATCTGGAAAGCTACACTTGACCTGTGTGGTCTCTGGATTAAATCTAAAATTGAGAATTTCACAAGGCACTTCCAAAACAGAAGATTTATTTCCTAGGTACTGCAAGGGAAAATTAGAAAGTACAAACAGAATGGACTTCTCAATGTGCAAAAGTATTATTCCTATTCATTTAAACAGTTACTTGGATATCATCCATGACAGCAACCTTACTAATTGCATCCAAATATCTGCTTCAGCTCCAAGGAATGATATGGGACTCCAAAATGGTCTGCTACAACAGGTGCATTTGCATCGTTCCCACAATGATTCATGTTGCAAAATTCTCTTCCTGGACAGTAAAAAAAGCAAACAAGAAGGAACTAAACCAGAAGAGTTTTCTTTGATTTCTGATTTTCTAAAAAAGACACAGTAAATTTATAGCAGAAACATTCACTTTGTGGATCATTTTTAGAATATTTTCTCTATAACCCTCAGATCCTCATTAAGTTTCTCTCCAATGACAATGGAAAATAAATAACAAAAAACAAGATATACTAAGTATTACTTGTGAATATTTATTTTTTTGGTTGATCATCTGTTTTTTTCTTTTTTCTTTTGTGTTGTTGGGTTTTGTTGTTGTTTTGTTTTGTTTGACAGTGGTCAATGGATAATTTTGTGAAAATTTTAACTCTCTCCTTCATTTTTGTTCTTCCATGATTAGCTGTGGAATGTTAGTTATGGATTGTTGTTTATGAAGTACCTGTGAGAAAGAAGAGACACCTCCATATGCTAAGGCTTTCTATTCATTTTACAGCACAACAGGGTAAAGGTAGAACTAGATAAGTTATACATAATGGAGAGGACAAGAAAAAGTTTACTTAAGCATGTTCAAGATCTGTTTTACTGAATGATACCCTAACTTTTTTGTCTTTAAGCCACTCATGTACTTACGTTTACTTCTGGGGAGAAAAAAAAAAAAAAAAGGAAAAAAAAAAAAGCTTACATAAACAAGAAAATAGCAGTTGCATTACTTTCCCCTGGTTTACCAGTGGTCATATACAAAAAACCGTTCCAAGTCATCTACAAAAGCAGAACAGGTGAACTCAAGTGTTCAGAGCATTTTATTTTAAATTATTATTCATATACATCAAAAAGAAGCACAAGTAGAGCTGAAAAACAAACAAACAAACAAACAAATACCAACAACAAAAAATAACCTAATACATGTACTGGGGCATGGGCAGAGGGCTGAAGGGAATATTTCAGAATTTACACCTAGTTTCCAGCTTGGGAGATGATCAGGTACATGAATCGGTTGACCTCTTTTGGCCTTGAATTCTTTTCTCTTTCCCTGCATTTCCTGAAGTGTGCAATTGTGAAATAGCTATCTCCACTAGGAGCTTACTTGGAAATATTTAGCATTTAGGAGAATACTATAAAGCAATATTAATCATTTAAGGCTGACAGGCAGTATTGTCAAAGAAAAATATTTATTGGGTTGCTAAAAATAATCCCAGCCATATAGAAAGGCAAGAAGACAAAGAAAGAACCTTATATAACCATCAGTTTGGGGAAAGTAGACAAAGCTTTGCGAGTGATTTATCATGGATTAAGGTCCTTAGTGATATGATAGAGATGTGTTCACAGGAGTTCTTCAGTGTGTAAAGTTTACTATGCATAAGCTGTTCCCATAAGGAAGGATGCTGCAATCATTTTGCAGTTTTGGAGCATCAACTTTTTCAAAATATTTATCTATTTTTACTTCATAAATTTATGGTAGAGAAGCTTTGTGAGTAGCTACTGACATTTTTCATATTATTTCTTTTATGTTTGTTTATATTCTGGATCAAGGGTAAATATATCCTCTGCCAGCATGTGAAATCACATAATCTCCTTCAACTTCTGCCCCTAAGAGAGCATACATTATATCTGACTTTAAACATAAAATTCATACTGTCTTGTCAAAAATATTTTACTCTCATCAGACAGGGTTACCCCCTACAGTTAAGAATGAGCGCTAACCATATTTCCAGTGTTAATTTTAAAAGCAAATCAAGAAATGTAATAACAGCATCTGTGAAAAAAAGACTATAAAAAATTATGGGAACTAAAGACTGAGATAGTTTTGTGTGGCAAGCAGGAAAGCTTTTCAGTGTTACAATTAAAAAAAAAAAAAACAAAAAAAACCCTGCATCCTGATACACAAAATGAAAATTAAATGAAGCCATTTTATTTTGGATGAACCAAGAAGCCCCTTCTGCCCCCCCCCCCCCCCCCTTTTGAGACACAATAATGAGTACAAAACTTTAATCTGCTATCAAGTGATTTTTGTTTCTTTCTTATCTTCAAACAGATGAGCATTATTTATTAAAATATGCATAGATTTCATTTGCTTTAAATAATAAAACTAATAACACAGAATTAAATTCCTACAGATGAGGTCTGAAAAAAAGCAAGATTATGTTTAGTCATGTATTTCACCAGTTCTTAACCTGTTACAGAGAACAAAGAAAACAAACAAACAAACAAACAAACAAGCAAACAAAACAAAACAAAACAAAAAAACAGCAAAATCGTTCCAGAGTATTCATATAGAAAACAGTTCGTATGATCTTCTCCTTTGACCAGATAACACTTCTTTACATTCGCTCAGGCAGGTCAAGAGCAGCTGAATATATATTTATCTTTTGTTACCACATTTTCACTCTTCACTTCAGCCCATAGCGTGGCTACTTTTAGTTACTGGTGAATTTTAAAAGGTAACTGAAGATTCCCTTAGGAACATCATTACAGAGTTTAATAGATCTCACCAAATACTTCAGATTATAACTTATCCTTTATTAATTTCATACTATTAATTGTTGGAATCTCTCAATTTTTTCATTTCCTTTAAGTAAACAGAGACTTCAATAAAACTTTTCTGCAGATATTTTTTTTTCCTCGAAATTAAGTACAAAATATCAAATGAAATCTGAAGTTACATGGTCAGTCCAATTATTCTTTCCTCACTTGTGGAAAGAAATCAACAGGTTTGACTTAGAATATCAGGAACTTGACAAGATGTGGGCCAGTAGCAACTAAGAATATTTTCTTACTTCAGAGCCAAATACAGTTTTCCTGTTGTATGAATGCAATCCTAGGGCTTTTTGGGTAATGATCATTTAAGAGCTATTGTAGGTCATTGTTGTCTTTCATATAGCAGTCGCTAGATTTGACAACAGTATGCACTGTTAACAAAAATTGTCTATCATTACCGTTCATTACAGTCAACAGAGGAAATCTTAATGTCAGAGGAAACATGATTAGGTATTCAAAGCTACTTCCCCCATCCAGAGAAACTATCTGGATTGAGAAAGGATCAGACACTTTCATCCTATTTGCACTAAATGCAACATGCAAGTATGAGGAATTCTATTAAGGCCTCTGTGGCCATCTGTGGATTTTTTTAGGGTAAAATCTGTGTAAATCCATAAACCTAATACTAAAAATGTAGTTCTCACCATCCCCGAACAATAAGGGCACTCTCTTTCTCTTTGCTGCTTATGTGCACCTGTTTTTATGATCCTCCAATATTTTCTGGTAACTAGAATCATTAATAGTTTCTCTGCTCTTCCCAGACTTCGCACTGTGTCTCTCTCCTGATTTTCAGACTCCTCCACATTTTATTTTTAGCTGACATTAATTTGAACTCTATGCTGCCACATTTCCACTTAACCTATATCTTATTTTTCCGTGGTGAATAGCAATTGTAGAAAACACTGCAGAAATTATATGTTATGTGCATTTTTTTCATTCTTTCATAAGATTTACATCGCTTTTTCTAATTCAAAAGTAATTTTTATGAAAGAGCTTAAAAAGAATGTCGTAGGAGAAAAACGTTGATTAAAAATCTGTCAAATAAGCAGCTAATGGAAGTGAAATAAATAAAAAACAAGTGGGTCCCTTTTTCCAGACAGATCATTTTGAATATATTTGATTATTTGATGACTCCTAGATCCAAAACTGATGTTGACTAGCTATGTATGTAAGAGTATAGAAATCGTCTGAGATATCTTTGTATTAACTGTAGACTATTTGTAAAAAACACAATGGGAAATTAATTTTGAAGTTTTATTTGAGTCCAATAGAATGACACAGGATCATTTTCAGAACAAATGGATCAACATTAAAACATTTTACTATCTTATTATCCAATGTTATATATAAAGTTTTACAACCATCAGCTTAGAATTTTAAAGATCCATAATACTGTTATAGTAAAATCGATTACTTCAGATAATTTTGTATTCCATAATAAAAACAAAATAGATCTATGCTGGTATATCAGTCATATTTAAACTCTTAAAGATAAATACTTATGCTTGGATAATATTTTGTTATAAGTACAGTAATATAACATGGTCAATTGCAGTATTTATGTTGAATATTGATTCTAACTTGAACTAATTTCTCTTTTTTTTCCTATCCTATTTGCTAAAATAAGTATTGGTTTTATGTATTTCCCAATAGTTTCATTATAGAAATTAGTATGCTGGTGTTGTAACAGGTATTTATTTTTACATTTATAGGAAAGGAGATTTATTTTAGTTTTATCATCTTACAATAAATAAATAGATTATTAAGTACTTCTGACATTCTACTTTGTCGCAGAAGTGTATTTATATAATGAAGCATTATACAAATATGAATAATTAACTTTGCTTAATGAATATATTCAACTGCGAGAGCAAAATTCTGTCAACTTTGGAAACAGTTTAAAGCTTGTGTATGACAGAATATTTACAATAACCATTTATGGCTTATATTCCTCCTTCTGTACTTGCAAGACCCAGCTTTTCTGTGCCCAGAATGGGGGTTTTGATATCCAAAGCAGCATAATCTTAGTTTACTTTTTTTTTTTTTCTTTTTTTTTTTTTTTTTTTTTCAAATGCAGAATGCCCATTCTCTCAACTAATGATAGGTCTGGTATGATTTTTTAGAAAATCTCCACATCCAATACTTAGGTCTTTATTTCTGTGCTTGGATGTGGTATGACTTTCTTTTTAAAAACTGAGTTGATTTTGATTGCTGAACATTTATGGAAAAAAGCAAATGATCAACGAATAACTAATCTCTAGTACTCCTTTGGGAAGTGTACATGCCTGCAAGCTGTTTAAATGGAGGTCCCCAGCCTACAAGGTATTCATAATTTTGATCCACATCTGATGTATTTGAGCCTAAGGAGCTGAGAGATCCTGCCAAAGAGCCAGTCCCCTCAAAAGCATATGTCTGAAGTGAGTCATATGGAGGAACACTCGGGTCTGTATTGGCTTCTTCAAGCTTTTCTGAAATGAATTGCCTGAAAATAGCACTGTCAGGACCAACCTGCAGAGACTGTCTGTAGAGGCTGTGGATTTCTGTGGTGATTTTCTTTCGAGGTTTGTGTGTTCTCAAGACAGCGCGTGTCCTCAGTGCTGAAATATCAAAAGCTTCTGTGTCCTCCTCACCACCTCCTTCATCATCATATCTGACAATGTTCTCTCTGAATTCTTCCACTTTCTCTGAAAAGAGAGTCTTCTTCCTCTGCTGTCTTATGCCTATAATCGCCAAAAAGAACACTGACAAGACAAACAAACAACACAAAACAAAAGAAAGTGAGGGAAAATATAAACGGAGCCAGAGACTTTGAATGTGCCTGGAAAGCCTTTAAAAATAATAATGTTTCTTAATATCAGTGCAATTGCAAAGTGAAGCTATCTTATCACATTTATAGACGTGTGATTTTTACAGATTTTATGGTTTTGAACTGAGTAGAGTATGTGGTGGAAAAACTGCTACAGAGGGACTTATAAAATGGGTGAATGAAATGGAGCAATTCTTTGAGTAGATGAGAGCTGGAAGCAGTGATGAAAACAGATTATGTTTTTTGAAACTGCTTTGTTTTATCACATAATATATCAACTTTATATTCAAAATTTAAAGTTTTTAATCTCTCCTTCTTTCACATCAGAGCCCCAGGAAGAACAGATAAAAAATGAGGCAATGAGCGAGATATCCTCTTCAATTGGTCAAATATAATTCAGTTCCATAGATTATACAGGGTGTGGCTCAATTTTTTATATGACACTGATTTAAAAATTTGAGGACTATTACTAAATCTTGTGTAATGCTATGGCAGTGGAGGCTTATAAATAAGAACAGCTCCAATTTTAACATATAAGAATCTTTTTTAAAAAAATATTTTAAAGAGGTTTTTTTTTTGTTTGTTTTGTTTTGTTTTAATCCTATGCCATTTCTTTTTTAGCTGAACAATTCAGTTTAAATATTCTATGACATTCACGGAGATTAATGTTTCCCTGCAGAGAAGGATCTGTGTGTCCCTGATGGACAACAGGTTGGCCATGAGCCAGCAGTGTGCCCTTGCGGCCAGGAAGGCCAATGATGTCCTGGGGTGCATTAAAAAGAGTATGGCCAGCAGGTCGAGGGAGGTGATTCCTCCCCATCTGCTCTTGCCCTAGTGAGGCCACACTGAAGTGCTATGCCCATGTCTGGGCTCCCCAGTACAAGAAAGATGGGGAGCTACTGGAAAGAGTCCAGCAGAGGGCCACAGAAATGATTTGGGGCCTGGAGTATCTCTGTTCTCAGGAAAGGCTGTAAGGCCTGGGACTGTTCAGCTTGGAGAAGGAAGACTGAAAGGAGATCTTATAAACTCTTATAAATATCTAAATGGTGGATCACTTCCATCTAGACAGAACAATAATGAAGTACTCTTCCACTGTTTTAATCACTCTATCTACTCCGAGAGATAAGTAATAATGTTTTTTGAAGAACTTTTGTTTTTCTCCATTTTCCTGCATGTCATATAATCCTGAAAGTCTGAAGACGTACAAACTCCTTATTCATAACTCACAAACGTGCTGCTGCTGTGTAGTGAATGCTGCTGTAGGACTATATTATGGGAGTACATTCTAGGAGAAATTTCAGTGAGTTCCCACCCAGAGATTCAGCTGGCAGGAAGTAGATCCAATTTCTATGCCTTGTGCTAGGGTAAAGAAAACCATAAGCTTGTGGACAGAATGCAGAATATGGATGATGTCCACTTGTTCAGTGTAATTTTTCCCTAATCTAACATTAAAATAATTCCAATATCTGTCTGGGACTTCATTTCTTGTATTGATACTACAGCAATTCAAAATACTCTATCAGAATAGAGTTGGCAGACATCATTTTCAATCCTGTTTTCTTATGCTTAGTGATAACATGCTTTGTATGCTGTTAATCATAGAATGGATGAGGTCATAATGTCTGAGGGTAGATAAAAAAATGTTCTTTACATAGATATGCTTGGAAAATCAACAAAAACAAAATAAAAAATTGGGTTTATTTACATTTTTTTTGTATTTCTTTCACTGATATAAAAGCCTAGAAATATTAATACTGTATTTGCTGTTGTTAACAAATACACTGAGAGAACGTTTATCTCTGAAAATTTGTTTTATACGACAATGAGACTTCTGCTTTTATTCTTTTTTTCCAGACATTCTATTTGAGCTGTCAGATAGCTTGTTGCAGTTTCTCTGCTTGTTTTATTTCTGATTATATTTTTTTTTTCTATTTCTTAGATGTTTCTGAAAAACGGGTTATGCTACGTTTTTACAGTTTAAAATGATGATTTGATAACAGTGAAATCTGGTTTTACCTTCATTTTCTGATGTTGTGTTTGTTTGTAGAATTGCACTATTAGTTGAAAAAGTTTCCCTAAGATCTATCAATTATTTGGTGATATTTCTGGATATGGTATTTCCTGTGATAATTTATTATAAAGCATAACATGGGTATGCGATATTATTCCACAAGTAACAGAAGTTGGAGTTGGAGCTGGAGCTGGAAGTCTTTCCCTGCTGATTTATTCTCATCAGCTTGAATGATAAAACAAATCTACCCAGCTCAATCACCTTTCTTTCTTTCCTGGCCTCAAACTAACATATCTTAACCATAACTCAGACATAGATTCAGGAAGGATAGTTAATCTTTGGTGAATAATTTCTGCAATGGGCCTGCTGTTATAGTACGTCAGTGTCAAGTCACTCATCACATACGTCAGGGATACTGTGCCCTATTTCCTTCTGCTGAGAAAGAGAAAATTTTTCATGCTTTGCCAGGAAAAAAAGCTGTTTCCCTGAGTGGTGTGACTCCACTGTGGCTTGCAACAGCCACAACCCTGAGAAGGGCCAAAAATGCCAGACTACACTGCCCAGCTCTGGTTTTGTGAGTGTCATTTGCTGATTATGCATAACTGAGGCTTACAGACACATCTGTTATTTGTTTAGGATGCTTCCTTTTCACATCCATACTTTGCAAGAGTAGTGGAGGGTAATTTTATGTCTCTTGAGAGGAAAAAGTTGTCCAACATCTATATAAAAGGTTATCTGAAGATGCTGTTATTACAGAATTGCAGAACAGCTGAGTTCGGAAGGTTATCTCTGGAGGCCAGCTAGCCCAAGTCCTTCTTAAGCACAGCCACCCAAAGTCCAGGCAGCTTCTGACAATATCCAAGGAGATCCCACAGCCCCCAACAACCTCTCTGGACAACCTTTGTTGCGTCAGGCACCTGCATAGCACATAAGTTCTCCCCAGTATACAGAGGAACCTCCTGTGCTTCACTTTGTGCCCACTGCCTCTTGTCCTGGCACTGTGTATCACCAAAAAGAGCGTGGCTCCATCTTCTTTATACCTTTCCTTCAATTATTTTAACATACTGATAATATTTTCACTAAGTGTCCTCTTTACTAAGCTGAGCAGTCTGGACAGAGGAACGTCCTGTTTGTTTCTAGAGATAGGCTTGCTTTGAGAGAATATTCTTTAATTAAATTGC
This sequence comes from Gallus gallus, assembly GCF_016699485.2. Taxonomy (NCBI): domain Eukaryota; kingdom Metazoa; phylum Chordata; class Aves; order Galliformes; family Phasianidae; genus Gallus; species Gallus gallus. The sequence continues at coordinate 94,832,826 of NC_052533.1, read as the reverse complement.
ATTTATCTTAGCCATGTATTTGGCATAACTAAAGAAGAATGGGTATTTCTCCAGCAGAAGTATCTTATACTAACCGATCTCCTTTCATAACTCTGTCTCAGCTTTACCTGGGGTCAGTACAGACTGCCTTTCCAGATCTTTATTAATGTTAATTCTGGAGAAATAAATAGAATCGTGGATCATCTAAAGCCAACTTTTATGGCATTGTATTATTATTCAAATTTTATGGAAAACTGGAAAAAATAACATTGCTTTAAAAAGCAGAAGAGAAACAAAAGATCTGCATTATTACATTTTTTCCTCAATAAGACAATTTTTTCCCCAGTCTAGGAAACACCTTTGCCACATAATCTGAACTATTGGAGAAGAAAATGTAACCAGATATCTTACTCATACTTACCCAGGAGTATTAGTAGGCAAGCCAAAACAGCAACTAAAGCTTCTGTGCTGAGGCCTATGGAATACAGGAAAGCTCCATATCGACAGTATAAGGTGTTCACTTCAGTATCACAGTCACAGACAGTGACAGTGAGTGTATTTGTGCTTGTAAGTGGTGGAGATCCATTATCCAGAATTAAGATTGGCAAGAAGAAATAAAACTGCTCTTTTCTACTGAAGCCACTTCCTGCTGTGAAAATTCCAGCTGTGTTATCTAGAAGATAAATTTCACATGATATACATTTTGCATTTTGTAACAATAAAAATGCAGTGGAATCAAACCTACTTAAAAACAATGCTAAATATTACTGAAGTTAAGAAAATAAGTCCGGTTATTGACACGTGTCCTTTGCTTGTGTGAACTGTGAATAAATGCATTTAATTTGTCATATATTTTCCAGGTTCACTAATAAAATTTGTTTTTAAAGCTGTGTTTTTTAATGTTCACTATCAGACTGTGTAAAAAGTCAATTTGCCTCCTATTTATGAGCTCCCCTCAAGCACTAGAAGGCTGAATTGAGGTCTCCCCAGAGCCTTCTCCTCTCTCCTTGCTGAAGTGATGAAGTAACAGGTATGTAGTAACAGCAATTTTTTCCTGGCAGTCTTGTTGCATAGATAAGTAGTAATGGGATGTACCAACTTTCTTGTTAAAATCATCTCTTACATTAAGAGTATAAACTCAAAGGAGTAACTATATTTTTCATCTGAGATCTTTTTATTCCTTGACATGAAATCATCTTTTGTTGTTTAGTTACAATAACACTTTCATTTTAAGCGAACAATTTTCTAATTGCTAATGTGAGGAGAGTTAGATCCATTCATCTCTATTAGAGTTTTTAATGACTCTACCTTGATTATCTTTGACAGTAAAATGTGAGCTGTTTGTGGCCTGAGCCAATGAGAAGTAAAATCGGTGATTTTCTGCTGAATCATCTTTATCCACTGCACTGATGTTTTGAATTAGCTGAAAAGAGATAAGCACAATTGTTTAAGAATTAAAGTGTTTAACAATCCTTTAAAATTGTAAAAGAGCATATCAGATATAATGTTAAACTGCTAATACTAGAAAATACATTTATAAATACATATTAAATACATGTTATGTGCTCACAAATATCCAGCTCTCATACCCAAATAGTCAAATCAAGACTGGTATTCTGCAAATATTTTACTTTGTGATTTTTCTTCATCGGTTTAGGACAGATGGGCATTAAAATCCTCAGAAAATATAAGATTTCCCAGATCAAAAGACAAGGGGCAGATGGTATTTCCATAAATAAAAAGGAGCACAAAATAATCATATACTTGAATGAATTCCTCTATACAAAATACATTTCCTTTGAGCCCACAAACACATTGACATCATTCATCTGATATTCTGTAGCAGCAGTAAGAGAGATGTTTACAAATTCATGTGCTGAATTGTTGGTTTTGAATATTATAACAGACTGATAATGGAATTTCTTGGCCTATTTTTGGTCAAGAATGTAAAATTGCCTTCATTCACAAACATGTAATGATAAAATAAAATCAAAACATTTAGTGTTCAATATATTTTATCGCTATAAATAAGGAAAAACGTTATATTTAATAAATTCAATGTGTTTCTGCTAATAAAAATGGGGCTTCTTTGTTTAGTTTTTTGGTTTTTTTCCTTTACTTTTACCAGTAAATATTTAGTTAACTGAGCATCCACATATAGTAGTGAAAATAATCACTGATATCACTGACTATAAGGAAATCAAGCTGATGAAAAGTCAAAAAAAAAATCACATCCAATTTGAACTTAGTTTTATCAGTCGTTTCATGCCTTGTAGATATTTCTATCCAATAACCTTGCACCTTCAAATTTCCCCAAACCAGAAATCACACAAATCCACTAAGCACTACTTTAAAAACAAAAACAGTAGTAAGTCAGTGGAAGCAACTAGAGCCTTCCACCTGTGCCTTTGAAGACTCCTTCCTGATTAAGCTTTCTTTTAGTGGAAGAGTGAGGAATTCAGTGTTTGTTTTCTTCTAAAGCAAGCTAAGTTTGAAATCTACAAAACAGTGTAAAGTGTGGTGTATACCCCAGAAGCTTTATATTCTTAGTATTCTTCCCTTTTTATACGTGAAATTTAATTCAAACCTGTAATTTCAAAATATTTTATTACTAGTAGTGAGAGGAGTGATTGCTCATTGATACACCTAGTGACAGTGTGCAAAGGCTGTAGCTTAGAGTAAAGGCCAGTCAGAATACATTGTGCATACATAGCTTTATCATATTTTTATATTCTAAGAGATGGCAATGAGTACATTGCCCCAACATTAATCACGTACCCCTAGAATTCGGGTGAAGATTTCCCTTCTTTTCTTCTATGAACATTTCATTATGTAGGAAAATAATATTGAATGAGTAGTTTTCATTTTTACTGTAACTGAAGACTAATTTATTATATGTAAAGCAGTAAGTAAATTAATGCTTTTTTTCTTATCTCTAACTCAAAATGCTCTGCATACATAATTAGTAACAAAAATTACTAAGCAAGCTGCAACACTGAAGTTATTTCATATGTGCTCTCCAAATTATATGAATTCAGAATTGCCAGAATTAATATGTATTAGAGAAGACAGCATTAATTCAGTTTGTAGGTGCAACCAGTACAGCTTGTCTTCAGCTGAATTCTGTTTCCTGCATAACAGAAATGGTATGAGGTTTTAACCCAACATCCACAAAATACAGGTATATTTTGGGTGCTCAGCTTGCTTCCTGAAGATGCAAGTTATCTCATAGTTTACTTCAAATTTTTGAGCTGCAAATGAAAAGTTAAATAACTAATGCCTTCAGAATTAAACTTTCTGGGAAATACATATTTGCTGAGATATCTCTGGAATAGTTTTGGCTCATTTTGCATCCTGATTGTTTTTATGCTTTATTGCTTTTAGAATTCAACCATTTGTAGCTATTGCAAACACCTAACAAGAAAAAAATAAAGGGTTCTGGTCATCCTTTGTCAAGTTTACAAGAAGTTATAAAGTCAAAGAGAATTCCAGCTTTTAGATACCTTATTAATAATATACTGATTTGACACTAGTTGTAGCAGTAGTTGGGTAGAGAGCTATTCTTGATAGCCACTTTCAGGCTCAAGTTATTTTGAGATTAATATATTTAATTCTGTTAGGGTAGATAAAGTGTTGCTTTTTTTTTTTTTTTTTTTTTCTTCAGTGAGAAAGAAACATGTTGTGATCAATATATAACTGGCTTATGGGTTGTAGGATATTACAGAACTGTAACATGAAACGGATAGCAAAAAATCCATTCAAAACATCTGATAAGCATGATGATGGATTTAGAGTACTGCCAAAATAAAACTATATTTTTTGCATTCATTTATATTGTAAAATTTCAGATGACTCTCTCTCAGTCATAAGAAAACACAAAATTATTTTGTTTGAATGCTTTTCAGAGGATAAAGCTCTGTACAGTTGTCTGTAACTCTTGCAAAAGCCCTTTACAAGGACAGGGATGTTTCACAGTAAGTAAAGCTTCTTAGAATCTTACAGGAAAAAAATAAAAATAAAAATAAATCAAGTAATTTTCTCAGTTCTTAGGTATTGTTTACTGCCTCTAGGACTGGATATTTAGAACAGCACGAATTATTTATTTTTATTCATGATGCATTATATATTCTTTATTATAGCCTTGTATACTCTAGGACTACACATCATGTCACTCTTTTATTGTAAATTAGGCAGGACCCAAGAAAAAGTCATTAAAATAAAATTTAACTTTTGACATTATCTTTCCTTCTACAGTGTTCTTCTTTTCTCTTCTCCAAGCTTTGTAAGCTGGGAGATGCAAATCTATTACAAAATATTTTTGTCACATGATCTTTTGTCACAAATTAAGTCTGTGTTTTATGTACTGTGAAACTTTTTAGAATTATCAGTATTATTTTGATTCAATTAAGAGGGGAAAATACATATCAGTCTTCTGAAATTGGTATTTCACACTATACACATATCAACATAACTGATTTTAAAATTAGACAAAATGCATCCTATGCTTGCAGTACTGCAGTAGTCAATGTTAGAGGAAAAAATAATATCTCCAATTAAATTTTCATAATAATGAGAAAAATGACTGCTAATTCATGCACACTTACCTGACCAGGTACTGCATTTTCACAAACAAATGTTTCATAATATTTAGAGAATTCTGGTGCATGGTCATTTACATCAAGAACTTGGATATATACATTTGCTTCTGAAATTTTTTCAGGATTTCCTAATGATTAAAAAAGGCAGAAATTCAATGCTGCAAATTAACTATTATATATTTTAAGGTAATGTAGACATTAGAAAACTTTATTACATTTGATGGAGAAGAAAGTAGCCACGGAGATCTACAGACACATTATATATTAAATTGCTTTTATTTATTTTGTTCAAATTTAACCTATAAAATGATTTAGCATGTTCCTTTGAAGTTAGAACAACAAATTTAATCTTAATTGCTAAAACAGAAAAGAGGGTGCTGAGATTTTTCTTTTTGTTTTAGGAGAGTTCTATCTATAAAAAGGTGGGTTTTTTTGTTTGTTTGTTTGTTTGTTTTTGTTTTTGTTTGGTTGGTTGGTTTGGTTTTTTAATTATCCAACACATCATGTTAAAATACAATAATATATCTTGAAATATATAAGGATGTTCCTCACAGAAGTTTGGATTTTTCATTCTTCCCTTTACTAAGTTGGAAATTGAATTAAATGTAAAAAATAAAATCTGATTTGGAGAAATTAAATGAAGTTTAGTTCATGCAGAACAGCTTGCTGTACTAATCAATGTTATTGTAATGACTGGTCACAAGCTTTTAAGAAAATGAGTAACATTTTCTTGCTACCCTTACTTACATGATGCTCTTTTACCATACTACACTCCTGTCATGGTATTTCAAGATTTTTACGTTTTTAGTGAAAATCCCAGCAAAACTTAGATACTTGCAAAACACTTCTGCCACTGTCAGCCATATATTACTTGCAGTGGACACTGATACTTAATCTGAGTAAAGCCAGAAAGCTGACTAGTCCCAAGTATATATTTGTAAAGAACTCAGTTTACCTAGTCACTGGTAGACTTAATAGAATGAGATTACGATTTTGTTCTGAGTATTATTTGCACAATAGATTTAATTCTTAGGCATTTGGTACTTATGAAAGCTGTACTTCCTCCGTTACATGGGTTACTTTACTACTGTGGCTTTAGATAAAAAACTATGTCAGTATATCCTTTTCCCCTATGAAAAGGAAATAAAAATTTGTCTATATAAGGCACTTCTATTCCTGCACTTTCTGCATTTATACATAGTTACATTGCTGTAACTATCTTAGATGAGGAAAAAATAATCTTAACTATAGTAATGTAGCACTATAAGATTGTGTGTGTATTAGGTCTAAACAAACTTTATGCAACACAAACGTTCATAAGTGCCACCTGGTCCTGGTTTCAGCTGGGATAAAGTTTTATTCAGCTGGTATGGTGCTGTGTCTTGGATTTAGGAAGAAAATAATACTGATAACACACCAATGTTTTAGTTGTTGCAGGACAATCCTTACACAAAGTCAGCGATTTTCCTGCTTCTCATGCTGCCTTGCCACTGATAGAGCTGGAGGTGCATGAGAAGCTGAGAAGGGATGGAACCAGTACAGATGACTCACACTGGCCAAAGGGATATTCCACACCATATGATAGGGAGTCAAATAAAGTGTGCCACCTTTTATGTCAGTGACCAGCTGGACTGCATGAAGCTCTGTATGGGGATGGATAAGGAGCTGACTGAGAGTTTATGGGTTGTGATTAAACGGAGAGAAGGGACAGGTGACGTTATTGTGGGGTCTGGTACAGGCCACCTGATCAGGAAGAATAGGTGGATGAGGCCCTGTATAGATGGATAGGACTGGTCTCACATTCACAAGTCCTGGTGATCACAGGGGAACTTAACTGAACCTATACCTGCTAGAAAAACAACACAGTAGAGCGTTTGCAATTGAGAAGGTTTCCACTGTGCATTGATGGTAACTTCCTTCTCCAAGTGGCTGAAGAACCAATGAGGAGAGATGCTGTACTGGACCTTATTCTCACCAACAAAGAAGGGCTTGCTGGGAATGTGAAAGTAAAAGGCAGTCTTGACTTCAGTGACCACGAAATGGTCAAGATCCTTAAGGCAGTGAGGAGAGTGCAAGCTCACAGCCCTGGAGTTTGGGAGAACAGACACTGGCCTTTTCAAAGATCTGCTTGATAGAGTACTGCAGGAAAAAGCCCTGGATGGAAGAGAGGCCCAAGGAAGCAGGTTAATATTCAAAGATCGTTTTCTCCAAGCTCAGGAGAAATGCATCCCAACAAAGAGGAAGTTAGGTGAAAATTCTAGTAGGTGTGCATGAAAGAACAAAGAGATTCTGGTCAAACTCATACAAAAGAAAAGGAACTTACAGAGGGTAGAAGAAAGGACAAGTAACCTGGAATGAATACAGAGATGTTTTCTGACTAGCCAGGAATCAAATCAGGAAAGCCAAAACCTAGACAGAATTCAATCTTTCCAGGGACAAATGCTACAAGAAAGACTTCTACAAGTTACCTCAGTAATGAAAGAATGACTAGGGAAAATGTGAAGAAGATCTGGCTATGCAGGACAATGAAAAGATGGAGGTACTGAATGCCGTATTTGACTCAGTCTTTGCCAGCAAGACTGGCCTTCAGGAATTCCAGGTCCTAGCATCCAGGCTGAATGGCTGGAGCTAGGAAGACATGTCCTTGATGGAAGATTAAGTTGAGGAATAGTTGAACAATTCAGATGTTCAAAATTCCATGATCCCTGATGGGATGAACCCAAGAATGCTGAGGGAGCTGGCAGCTGTGATTGCAAGGCTACTCTTGTACAAGCCGGATGAGCAGACAGTGAGGTGGATCAAAAACTAGCCAAACAACCAGACACAGATGGCTGTGATCAGTGGCACAAAGTCTAGTTGGAGACCTGGAACAAACAGAGGTCCTGTCCTTGTTAACATCTTCATTAATTGTCTCCACAATATGGTAGAGTACATTCTTAGTATATTTTGCACGTGACATGAAATGGGGGAAAATTACTTACCAGAGAGCCATGTAACCATCCAGAGAGAACCTGACAGGCTACAGAGTTGTGCTGACAAAAAATGCATGAAGGAGAAGTGCAGAGTCCCACACCTGGAGAATAACAACCCCAGGCACCAGTGAGTGCTACTCAAGTGGGAAGCAGCTGTGCAGAAAAGGGCCTGGGGACACTGGTGAACCCCAAGTTGAGCATGAGTCACAAAGAGTCTGTGACTAATCCAGCTCCTCTGTTTTGGAAATGGTAGCAAAGCCTGTTCCTGAGAAATGATAGCCAATCTTGACTAACTATCCCCAGTTTTATTGTTCAGCATGATATCATACAATATAGAATATTGTTTTGGTCAGTTTGGGTCAACTGTCGTGGTTCTGTTCCCTTCAAGCTCCTGGAGGACCCTCAGCCTTTTCACTGGCAGATCAGTATGAGAAGCAGGAATATACTGATGTATTATCAACATTATTTTCAATCTAGATCCAAGACACAGCACCATACCAGCTACAGTGAAGAAAATTGACTCTATCCCTGCTGAAATCAGGACACACCTGAAACCAACAGAAAAAAAGATCTGCACATACTGAATACCCCTTGGAAGAGTTTCATCTATCAGCAGATTCAATGCACACTTACATGGCACTAATCATCACTTAGCTCTTAGAAAGGTCTTCCTTCACCCCAGTGTAATACATTACTGCAGGAGGCAAGAATTTTCATGGCAATGGTATCATTCACATTAACTTAACTGTATTGTAGGATAAGGGCCATATGGAAGACATTTTCCAGTGAATAAATTCATTTTTAAAAATTCCACGAGCCCTAAATATCTATTTGCCTAAATACCTGACAACATCACAAACTGTTCTGTCTAAAACACAAGTATGTTACTTTCAGGAATATTAATTATAGCACCTCATGATGTGTGTTAGTATCACTGCTTCTGATCCATCCGGAATAACTGAAGGAATTTTCTTAAAATAGTCAAATGAGCATTAAAGAGAAAACCTTTCTGTCTTATCTCAAATGGAAGGGTTTGGGTGGTTCTTACATTGTTTTTAAATGTATAATTACTTCATTGCTTGCAGAAAACATCTGGTTGGTTGATTTTTTTTTTTTTTTTTTTGATCTTATGGAATTTGTGCTGAAACTTTTGATTCTTTTGCCAAAAGAAATGGCAGCAAAAGCAACTAACACAGAGAAAAAGGGCTAGATGCTCAGCAGTGTCACATTGCTATTTCTCCTGTGAAATCATTAGATAATATAAGGGCAATGTAACAATGCTTGGTTTACTTTTTAAATAAATATAAAAAGTAATGCACATCCCATTTAGAAATGATACAGTGTAGGACTGGTGTAGGACTGAAACTGTTTTATGTAGGTCAGAATAGCATGTATAAGGCAGAGTGGTGGCTGGACTTGTATCTAAAAGAAAGCTTTGTGATTCTTACTGGGAATTGGGGAATACCTTTGGTGGCTTCAGACATATACAAATATGTGTATACATATATGGCACGGGAAAAGCCCATATACCTTGTCCAATTCCTAACTTGCTTGCTCACAAAATTCATGTATTCCACATTGGATGGCTACTGTCAAATACTTGAACAAGCACAGCACCTTGCAGAATGGAGCTGACATTCCCATCTGCTTTCTTTCACCAACTAACCTATATATTTTTTTCACCTCATCACTAGATTTGGGTTGTCCTTTTGTTGTTGTTGTTTTTTTTGTTTTGTTTTGGATTTTTATTTTAACCTCAGTGTATTGTAAAATAACAAGAAAGAACATTCCCCAAATTGCCATTGGAAAATAACAGTGTGGTAGAAGTCTGTTTTTCATGGAAACTGGGGAAAACACTAGAAGTTTAAGGTAATGTAATATTTGTGCTTCCTAACAGATCATTAACTTTTTGCTGTTACACTGAAAACTGATTAACAGTTCCTGCCCTGTTCCTGGTGGTGCTCAAGGACAGGTTGGATGTGGCCCTGGGTATTCTGATCTGGTGAGTGGCAGTTCTGTTCTCAGCAGGAGGCTGAAATTACGTGATCTTTCTGGTCCCTCTCAACCTAAACCATTCTGTGATTCAAATCCTTCTGAAATCATAGGAGTTCAATACCAGGCAATACTGATTTTATCTTTCATGCTTTATACAGAAAAATAGTTGTCAGAATCTGAATACAGTTGTTGATCCTACATTAATCTAAAGATCTTTGTCACAATCTCCAAGAGAGATCACAACTTGAAAATGAAAGTCTGTGAGAACAGAATATCAAATGCAATAGGCTGGATCAGTGTCAAGAATGAATTCTGTGGTCTAGTTACTAGGAATCAAAATAATTTACCAACTTATTTTGGAGCTATGTGGAAAAAAAAAAAAAAAAAAAAAGCGGTATCTACAGGTACAAAATAGAACTCAATACCTGCAGGGTATTAAAAAAGTTTGGGATTAGTATCAGCCAGTAAAAGGAAACTTGGATTAATAAATAATAATAATAATAATGCTAAAACAGGTTTATTTAGTTCCTACTTCATAATATTAAAACATAGTAAAAAGAAAAAATAAAAACAAAAGAAAAAAAAAAGAAACATCTAAAATGTAAAAAGTCTATCAACAAAATTACGTGTGGTCAAAGTGGAGTGAAAATTAATTATATGCTCCAAGACTGAAACCTTCAAAGAGCTGCACATTCTGCAGTCATGCAGCAGTTTTGAAACACACTGTAAATGAATATTTGCAGAACTCTATAGATAAATGATTTGTCTCTTTAGGGTAAGTTTAGGTAAATCTAGTAGTTAACTTTAGCACAGACATATAGATAAATGAGGATCAAAGTAAGCTCAAGCCAATTGCTATCTCTGGGAACTTTTGCCATTCCCCCCTAGTTTGACTGAGAAGTTGTGACACATATTACGCTTACAAATAAAAAAAAAAAAAAAAAAAAGTTTATCAGTTATCATATGACAATAAATCATTGTTAAGTAAATCTGATTGTTTAAGGATTTTTTTGCTCTCATGTGTGGCTAGAATGCTTCTATTTAAGCTTTGCCTTTATAGTCAGTGGAAGCTGAGTAAAACCAAGAAAACCTGATGAAATTTTACTTGATTTCCCTTGATCTGGAACCATCTTTTAGCATAAAGTAGAATAAGACTCAACACATTACATATTCCCACTGCTTGAGTTTAAGGTCCAGTGAATAAGTTCTGCTTCTGGGTACCTTTAAAATATTCTATCCCAACAACATGAGAATAAGATGATGAAGACACAAATCTTGCAGTAGAAGACAAACTCACTAATCTCTGATCTTTGTTATCACAATAGAGGGAGAGAGTTTGGGTCCTGTACAAATGCCAGGACATCAATAGGCCTCCAGAGATGTTACTTCCATAACGAAGTTATGAGATGTATCTCAACTGCAATTAATAGGTAGTGCGGATGAAGTCTAATGTCATTTTGATTTGGCTCCAGTGGAGATACAATGTCAACCACAAAATGCCACATGCACACAGTGCATTTTATGACTATACTTCAAGGAATAAAATGCTACTAGTTCATAATATAAATCATTTCAGGTATGACCACACCAAGGTGACCTATCTTCAATGCTTTTGAATATAGTTTTATAGACAGTGACCTTATCATCATTAAAGAAATAAAGTATAAGTGTATGAAAATAATGAGGGCTCATTTTCTCTGCAATAACTTTCATTGCTATGAAAGATCTACTTTCTCCTGCTGCAGAAGAGACATTCATTTTTACCATTTTATTCTTTCCTTTTTTATTATTTAGCTAAACAGAAAAATCCAGACCAAAGTCATCCTGCTGTGTTTCCATAGTGCTATTCAAGACATGACAAAAATATGCCAGAGATCAGTTTTATCATCACCTGCTAGCTGCCCAAGAACATGAAAAGTAAGGTGTATTTATGTTTTAAAAGTCCCAGAGAAGCTGAAAAGAAAATAATACTATAAATTCCCAAATACAAAATAAAGACTTCAGTGAAAATTGCTACCAGCTCTGCTGCATTGAACTAGCACTATAGCAGAACTATTCTGACATAAATACAGCAGATGCTTCTTTTTGGGAAAAGTGCAACCAATGAATATATATTTAAAATAGATTTACCAATACATAACTTTTTAATGAGATTCAGGAATAAACAAATATGCTAAAAATATTTAGAAAATCTGTCTAATATATTGATTAACCTCCAGTTTTGTATGTTTCTTCTCCTTAAGGGTGAATGTAAAGAGTCGTTAAATACTATCCCAATAATCCTGTTAAATCACTTTTTAAGTCAATAGTTGTTAATTTTCTGGGGCATTGTCTCAGAGTTAGGCAAGCAGATAGCCAGAAGTGCAAACATAGGCAATTTGCATTTGACTTTCAAACAAACTGACAGATGAAACCTATATAAAGGATGTTTCAGAAATTAAATTGGCACTGAAGAGAAGTCCAGCTGATTTAGGCCTTACATTCAGTATTAATTTGAGCCATGGTTTTCTGACTGGTGTTAAATTAGACTCTGGCTAGTTTCATACTAGTCAAAAATCTGGTGTGAAATTAACCAGGGTCTAATTTAACATAAGTTCTTTCACTAAAGGAGCAATTCATATGCTTCAGTTTAACTAGAAAGCATTACAGTTTCAATCCTATTACAATTTCTTTATATATATGTGTGTGTGTGTGTGTATAATAAGGTCATCTTTCATGAAAGAGCAGAGGACCTTAGAGCTCAAATATATTCTGCTTCTATTTAGCTAATCATTTTAATAATGCTTCTTCATGTAGCAAGCAGTAGTAATATAAAGACAAGGAAGCATACATTCTTCATTTAAAAGAAGGCATATTCAGAGGATAATTACAGTTTGCAGTATACAAAGCACAGTGCTCCTTAGAATTCTTACTCACTAGTTTCTGTGGCTGTAACAGTTATGTTGTGCCAAGAAGCTTTCTCTCGGTCCAGAGGTTCAGTTGTAATGATTGTTCCATTGTGTTCATTGATGCTGAACAATCTCTTTAAATGCAAGCCTTGGACAATAGAATACCTGCATCAAAAAAAAAAAAAAAAAAAAAAGGTTCCCTAATATTGAAAATCTCCATCAGAAACAGGGACATACAAAGCTATTGTCGGATAAGAAAACAGAACTGTGCATTTATACATACAAATGAGTGCAGCAGCAACTAAGAAATAATGAAAAATGTACACTTATAAACATTTAAAATTCACTGCTGTCAAGATCAAAGCTCTTCTCTTTATAAAACTAAATATATCTCAGATCTATATTAATGTGAACTGAATCTGAATTGTATTATTCATTCTTCAGGCTCACAGCAGGTGAATGACTTTGCTGAAAAGAAACAGCAAAAGTGCCACTCGTGGAATGAATAACACTAACAGTTAAGTGGATGTATAATGGTAAATCTATTTTATCATTGTTGACATGCTCTGATGCTGAGGGAATGGGCATTATAAAGAAAGAAAGACAACTATCTATAACGAGGTGTCACCTAAAGTAGAAGGTGAATGCAAATCAGTCCACTGCTCCTAAGTTGTCACTTAAAATGCTTTGCAGGCTACTTCCATATGCAGACATGCACATGCACACATACATACATACCATTCAAATGGTTAAAGTCTAACCACTGCTCACAAGCCAAAGATGGACTGAAAAAAGATACCAAAAGTATTGGTTCAAATGGAATGAAATTTGTAGATATAATTCATGACATTGAAAAAGGACTATGTGTCACAACTCGTAGAAGCCAATTTCAGAGAAGAAAAATCTGATTGAAGGATTGAAAGGTTCTTACCATTCCAGTTTCCAGTTCACAAGTTCAATTGTTCCCTCTTTATTTGCACTTTTAATTTTGCTTGATATATATATATATATATTTTATCATAGAATCATAGATTTGTTTGAATTGGAAGGAATCCTTAATGATTTAGACCAACTTCCCTGCGATGATCAGGATCATTATCAGCTAGATCAGGTTGTTCAGAGCCCCATCCAGACTAACCTTGAAGATCTCCAGGGACCAGGCTTCTACCACCTCTCTGGGCAACTCGTTCCAGTGCTTCACCATCCTTACTGTAAAAAAATCTTCCTTATATCCAGTCTAAATCTCCCCTTTTATCTCTTACTGGGACTTAAGACTCTAGCTCAGATTATGCGTTAGCATTTTGATGAGTCTCTAATATTTTACTAATAGTTATTTTTTAGCCTGTTTGAAAAATCACTAAGAGAATAAACTAAGAAATCTCATAAAGCCAATGATAGTATTTTTCATTTAAGCCAAAGCCTTGTATTTTGAAAACTTCTGTTTTAGCAGTTCATAATTCAATATTACCTTTTTTTAGATATATAGAAGCTACATGAGTATTCTTCATCCTCTGCATCCAAAGCTTGTTGGAAGTTTTCTGACACTGTTTCCCTTGGATTTTTGTTTTGTTTTGTTTTGTTTTGTTGTTGTTATTAATTTGATTAATCATCAGTAACTGTTAGAAAATCAGTGTTGGATGGATTTTAGTTATTTTTTTACAGCTGAGGTACTACTTTTACTACTGCATTTTTTGTTGCATGCCTTTTATTTCTTTATTTATTTAAAAACTAGGGTCCTAATACAACATAGGCAGTTTCCTATATTTTAAGTACCTGTCATCATTTATGATATCAATGGTTTCAAAATTAGATTCTTGCCTATATGTTAAGAGTGGAATGCTGTATTTTAAAGTAATTCAGCAATGCAATGTATGTTTTGCTGTACTGGGGCTACTCAGACATGTCCACAGCATAATGAGTTTCATCAAAATATTTCAGGTTCAAAAGTTGCACTCTGTTTCACATTTTACTGTAGATGCTGCAATATCATCTAAATGAACCATGCCCATTTTTTTATTATTCTTATTTGATGTAACTTGTTTAATAAGTAACAGTAATATGAATATGAAAACATAGCAAATGTCTTTGCATGACAATACTTCTGAATATATATATGTGTGTGTATTTGATTTTACCATTAGGATCCTAGTAAGTTAATCTACATGCCATAAATTATTTTGTATGTCATTCATTTGTCCCTTAATGCTAACTTCTTTAAATGGCTGAATACAGTAATGTCAGGTAACTCAATAAGCAATTTTTAATTATAAACTCAATTTTAAAGATTAAATGTGTGTTTCCTCCCTTAAGAAGCAGCATAATTAATTTATAAAACTAAAAGCCTGAGGGATTCTTTTTACGTAATATCTCTTTGTGGTTATAGTTGCAGATGTAGGGAGCTGGTAAATTTTGATCATGTTGAGGTGAGAAGATGCCAGTGGAGCTGTTCTGTGTCTTCCTCCCAGCAATGAAACCATCTTTACATATCTCCAGAATTTTGGAAAATAGACTGGAACACCTCCATGCACTTACAGGTTTGGCTGTGGTACCCTGGCTCTTCTGTAATGTACATCTTCTTCCAGACCACTATTTAATCTATTGCACCATCTCAAAATGCTCTTAAAGATGCATGAAACCATTTTATTTTTCTTTTTGGTAGGGGTCAAGATTTGACCTAGAATAGCCCTGGCTATCACAATGAAAGCATGATGAACTGTAAACATGAGCCAAAATAAGGAACACAAATAGCTTTGGGGGCCTTTGGAAATACTATATTTGAGATATGTAGATTTTGAGTTAGGTACCTGACTGAGCTGTCATCATTGTCCAGATCTCTTGCGGATACAGTTCCTACCAATGAGCCACTTACAACTCCTTCAGCAATCTCCATCACGTAGCTCTCCAAGGTGAAAACTGGAGGTTCATCAGCATCTACCACACTGATTTGTACAATAGTTATGTCTTCAAATGGTCCTTCTTTAAGGAAACGATCATCAATGTACCTGTTTACAGCTTTTACTCTAACACTATGTTTTCTCTTGCTCTCATAATCCACTCTCTGTTAAGAAAGAAAATGAGATAAAAATATTTCCTTTTTCACATATGAATTTGAATACAAATCCACACATGGTGTGAAATGAAATACAAAATAATGCTTCTTCTTCTTTTTGGGAGTGTTTTAAAAGTAGAAAATTCTAAGATTTCTTTTTTAAACGTAAAAACACTTCAACAATTAAACTGTACAATGCTGTTGTTTGGAATAACCGTAGGCTAATTTTAACATTATCATTAAACAACACTGTAAATAGGTCTTTCAATAGATAAGAAAAACACCTTCTATAACACAGTTTTATTATTTTTACTGTCATTATATTCTGAAATCTGAACAAAATAAAAGGCAAGCAACAAATGACAACAAAAGTCTCCCCCAAAAAAGAAAAAAAATCCAGAATTTTAATGAACTTAAATTAGAAAAAAAAAACAACAAAAAAAAAAACAGCAGTAACAACAAAAAAAGGTTAAAAAATTCAGTTCTTCAGGCTCCTGAATATCTCTAGAGACTTTATTTCAGATGAAGTGTCAGGTGGCCTGAAATGCTTCCACTGCAAAATAAATCACAAAGTATTAAAGCCTGTGAAGTATCTTAATTCATAAATAAGTATCATAGTAGTGTATTTAGTGCATTTTTAAAGCAATGCAATTGCAAACAAAATCCACTTTCTGTGTTCTTTCTATAGATTCTTTCTTCACTTCAGTTTAACAGGAATTGCTGGAAGATATTTTGTATATTTTAATGATAAAGGTTTTACTGGTGATTGAAAGAAGAGATTAAATATATTGTCACAATGAGGTGCACTGTATTGCACCATGAGGAGTACTATTAAGATATTTTGTCTGCCAATATTTTATTTAGTGGTTACATGAGTGAGAAGGAAAAGGATTTTTTGTTTTATCCCTCCAATATTCCAGTCAAACCACAAAGCCTGAAGAAAGGAAAAAAAAAAAGAAAAGAAAAGAAAAAAAAAGTAGTAGAATACAAATGAATGGGCATTTTACAAAATATATTTCTTGTTTGAGGAAGATCTTCCTCATATTTAGCTATTTTTCAGATTGCTTCTGAAATCTCACCTTCTTTAGTATGATAATTCCTTCCTGAGTCTCCCTGTCAGTAATGATGCCAAAAACATCTGAACTATCTTCTTCAATGAAATAGTTCATGGCTGCATTCTCCCCTATGTCGCTGTCTTCTGCCAAGAGTCTGCCTACAGTTGTGCCCACAGGAGCTTCCTCGGAGACATTCAAATAGTAGAGTCCTAAGGAAACAAATACTGACACAGTTCAGTGATCCATCACGGTTAATAGCTACTGAGGCTATGATGGCCTGGGGCTCGTAGAAAACTGGGAAAAGCCCTTAGCTTTTGCCAGAGCAATGTACCTAGTCCAACGATGGATGGACCCCAGGGGCAAGGTGAGACAACCTTTTCTCCTACAAGTCTCTCTCTCTGAGTTCCATTTCAGTCATTAATAAAAGGCTTAGAAGAATCAGCTATAGCAAGGTGAAAAAACAGTGGAGGGCAGCATTTCCCAGCTACATTTTATTAGTTTCTTCTGCTAGCCCATTTAAATGTCTGCAAGAAACTACCTGGGCAGACAGTCACATCATTTACCAAAAAGGTTACGGTATCTGCCAGAAAATAAATAAATAATTAAATAAATAAAAATGAAGAAAGTAGAGGAAGTAGGTGCTTAAAAATGGTACTTGGAATCCTATTGCTGAGATATTAAGCATAGGTAGGAAAAATTATATGGAAAACAGATTAGTAAGTAATTTGTCTCCAATGCCTCATGAAAAATACAGCAAAGCCTAAAGCGTTTTGATAGTGGTGGGTTTTCTGTTTCTTTATCTTCAGTGTTTGATTATTTTTCTATCCAGTTGTTTTTTGTTTGTTTGTTTGTTTTAAATCTGTAATGCTGAAACCAAGCACTTGTTCAGAAAACATTTATAACTGAACTTAACAGGGCTATGGTAGATCTAAATTTCCCCATGACTTCAACTACTGTAGCCTATACTCACTCTGCTGAAATTTAGGTGGATTGTCATTGACGTCAGAGAGGTTGATGGTAACAGTGGCCGTTGCTGAAAATGCTCCTGCTTGTCCAACCATATCTTTGGCTTGAATGACAACCAAATACTGATCTTTTGTTTCTCTGTCCATTTGGGAAGTCATTCTGATGACTCCTGAAAATGAAAAGTACATTTTTAGGTCCCTGACATATAATGCGCATGTTTTTTCCCAATGTCTGTCCATGTAATATGGGTTTAAAATGCATATTTGGATACAGCTGTGATTTACATCCATCCTAGGCTGTATTTATGGCAACATCTACAGAGTGTTAAAGATTCATTCTGTATGTTTAGAATTCTAGGGAGCAAAACACATCATATGCCTCCTATATCATATGTTATCGTCTTTCCCAGAAATCATGATTTTGAAGGGAATACCTGTGATTTCTCCAATACAGAGGTAGAAACAGTCACATCATGAATCTTGGAGCTGTTAACCCAGAAGTTTTCCTGGGTCCATTTGTTGGATGAGGTATTCAGAATCCAGCTCTTTTCTTTAGCAATGTAATTTCCTAACTAAATTATTGATTCTCTAAAGAGATATAAATATTGTCAGCTTCCTTTGGGAAAGAAAATGTTCATTTCTTTGAAGTGTAGGAATTATGCAAACATGTAAAAACAAGGTGGTATCAGTTGATATTTTTGCTGAAATGAGGAAATAAATACTTGCTTTCATTCATTTTATATTAGTTTATGATATTTCGAGGTGACAAGATCATTCTCTAGTACCTGTCTTTGGCTCCACAGAGAAATAAGGCTGACCCTGAATGAGACTGTAAAGCAGCCGGGCATTATTCCCATAGGAAGGATCATCACCATCTGTAGCTGTTACCTGTGTAACAGAAGTACCTCAAAGAAAAAAAAAAAGAGAATAGATTATTCTCTGTGTAAAAGGCATAGCAGAATAGATCTGCAAAGACCTCATCTTTGACTGAAAGCTGGCTATATCATATATGCAAGAATGACAATGAACTTGTACAGTCATTAGTAATGACTACCTTTCAAAAGCAAACATTCATTGTACTGTCACTTAAGGTAACCTTTACTTTTATCTCTTTTTTCGCCACCTAACTTCTGCACAAGAACTCAGATATCAGTTATAAACATCAAATCATAGAATGGCTTGAGTTGTAAGGGACCTCAAGGATCCCTAAGTTCCAACTCCAATGCCACAGACACAGGTGCCAGCTGCTGGATCAAG
Organism: Gallus gallus; assembly: GCF_016699485.2. NCBI lineage: Eukaryota > Metazoa > Chordata > Aves > Galliformes > Phasianidae > Gallus > Gallus gallus. The sequence goes on along the minus strand of NC_052533.1, from coordinate 94,814,068 downwards.
TACTAGATCAGATTGCCCAGGGCCCTGTCCAAACTGGCCTTAAATATCTTCTGGGATGGGGTACTCACAATATCTCTGGGCAACCTGTTCCAGCACCTCACCACTCTCTCAGTAAAAAGCTTCTTGTGAGGAAAAGAGGAAATCGAGCTTCTGTCTAAAAACTTTCTAGCAGTCATTCACGTACTTGTGTCTGCTTGTAGCTGCAATATAGCTGTACAGTTATACTAGAGGAGAAAAGAAGAAATGACGGAGTGCAAGGAATTAGATCTGAACCACCTTTATGTCAAACTCATACTTAATTTTATTTTACCAGTAAAACATATATATTCAATTCTGAACTTACTTCAATAGGTCATTTTTTGAATAGAATTGAATAAGATTTTCACATAGAAGGATATACTGAATATGGCAAATGAAATGTCTTTATTATTTTCAAAAGTATTCATCCTTTCCATTTACTCTTAATTTAGTCAGCAGCATTTCAATTGGCTCTATAATGCATGTTATCTTCCCTCAGAGTGGAGATACGATAAGATGTTATTCATACAATAAGATGTTATTCATTACTACCAACTTTTGAAGTAATATATCCTTCAAAATAGCTATAACACCAAACCTCTAACATGCATGTATTAGCCGTGTGTCATATATATGTATATCGCTCCCTATTGCTTTGGAGAAACACTAAAATGTCAGACTGTTATTTAATTGGGACACATACATGCCTCAGAAATAGCAGTATTTTTTAACAAAACAAACAGATAAAGTAAAAAGAAACACTCAGCTACACAGCTGTTATGGGGAAAACTATTCTAACTAATACTGGAAATTCAGCCTCTAAGGCATGTAAGCATGATTATAATGTAGTTGTTTTGAAAGACACGGATTGTGAGGAAGGAATCAAGCACTGTGTATAATACAACAGGTACAGCCTGTTCTACAGCCTATAAATTCGGGTTTCTGCTAAAGAAACCTAAGAACAGATGACTATGTTCAGAAAACTATTTGTTTACAGCACTACATTTGACAAATCAGTAGTAACAAGATGGGACAAAACAAACAATGCAAGACTGCAAGATTATAATTACAGCTTTTTGTATCTCAATCATTTAAAGATAGATTTACTTCCTATGGTTAGTATTCAAAAAAAACGTTGAAACTAAAATGGATTTTGCTGCTTCTGTAAGCCCTAGACTACTATTTTGCTTGCCTATTAACTCTTTGATAGTATCACAGAAGGCAGAAGAATGGTATTTTCTCAGGGGGGCTCAGGGAGCAGGGACAGAAAGGTGAAGCAGGGAAGGGCTGCCTAGTAAAGAGGGAGCTGATTTGGAGGGAAGGAAGAAGATAGGTCTCCTGTATTAGGAGGAAGATGATTGTAAAACTTGGGTTACAAGAGACCATACAAATTAGGGGCTATGAGTTCTCATATTGTTTGTAGACAAATAGCTCATAATCAGTACATAAAGCTTTAAAGATTCACTATGAAGTGAGCAGAAGGAAAATATTAAGCCATGGTTGATTTTTTTTTTTTTTTTTCAGTTTTCAGTCTTTCACTACTATGAAGCCTGTACTTCTTTATGCAGTTAACTCACATCAAACAAAGCCATTTGCTGAATGAAGCTGTTTTTACATAGACATTTGTGTATGGGTGACAGAAATTAAAGAAGTAATATTATCTCCCAATAACCCTGAAAAGATAATCATTCAGCCATTAAGTAACTCCATGGCTGGGAGAAAAATAATTAATCAGAATAAATAATTTATTGAAAAAAATCAATTTTTTTTTTATCTAAAAAATAAAAAAAAGTCACCTCTTGACATTACAGGTTATATGAAATTATATAAATGAGAATCTACTTATGATAAATATTGTGAAAATGGATATGATGCCAGAGACATTAACTAAATATACTTGTAAGTTTTCAAACATGCATTTTCTGAATATTTGTGTATAACACTGGTATAAAGTTTATCCCAAAATACATACTGCACGTACACACAAGTGTCTTAAGCTACATAGTAAACATACTTACACATTCTGTGCTTTTCATCAGGTTCTATCTGATGCAAGCAAAATTTTTCTGATTGCTGTATAAGATTTTTCTTTCTATTCCTGCATCCTTGATTTTATTCCTTTTGGGTAAAACATAGTTTTGCCACTAATACATTGCAGCCTATTAGATAAACTGTAGGGCACTCATATAGAACCATAGAATCATAGAATGGTTTGGAATGAAAGGGATCTTTAAGATCATCTAATTCTAAACCCCTGCTACAGGCTAGGACAATATAGTTACTCATTTTTTCTAACTAGAGCTTGAAAACTACAGAAACACTATGTACTGATAAATTACTGCATCTGACTCAACCATTCCATCATATAAACTGCATTTGTACAAGTTTAACAACTATATGGGAGGTACTTAATGTAAAATTGAGCCAAACACCTGAGGTAAACTTCAGATGTATACTCTCAGAAGGGAGTCCATTTACTGACTCACTGTTCATTTACAGTGACATTTGCATACAAAATCGTAATAAAATTTAGTGCTGAAGATAAAAGAGAGGTAGGAATGAAGTAAAATGTATTCTAATTTGTTGTCACTTGAGTATACGTACTGATATTTTTACCTAATTTTAGGTAATATTTTCCATGCCTGTTTTCTGTTTTTCTATGATTTTCTGTGGCAAGTAATACCTAGACAGCAGTGAATTATCTTCTCATTGCTTTCTTACTTCCAGACAAAATGCTCAGTAGCTACAGACTGTTTTTCAAGTATTGTCTGTTTTCTTTAAGTAAATCAGTAGGAGATTCCAGGTCAAGTACCACTGAGCTGAACAGCTGCTGGAGACCTCCGAACCAGAGCGAAATTGAGACTCTACAGAACTATGTAAACTCTTTCCAGTCTATGTGCTTACTATACAGAAGATGACGTTTTACTGGAAGAAAAGCAGTGACATAACAAGCCACTGTGTTACTGATGTTGCAAATTTGGTTAGTTATTGGGTTACTGTTTCCATCTGTTTAGGGGTTAGAAAATCCCTTCTAAGGATTAATGCCTTAGGATACATGCCAAAAGAGCTTTCATCTCAGAAGTACAGCAACTGCCCTTGGAGAAGCAGGGAAACTGAGCTCAAAGAGGATTTTGTGACATGACTCAATCATTCCACATATTGGATTCAACCACTGTTAAGGTGCATACCACTATCACTCCACCTATACTCTCTGCTCTCGTGAGACCCCACCTGGAGTACTGCATTCAGTTCTGGGGCCTCCAACACATGAAGGACATGGAGCTGTTGGAGCAGGTCGAGGAGGGTCACAAAGGTGATCAGAGGGCTGGAGCACCTTCCCTATGAGAACAGGCTAAGAGAACCAGGGCTCTTCAGTCTGGAGAAGGGAAGGCTTTCGGGAGACCTGATAGCGGCCTTCCAGTACCTGAAGGGGGCCTACAGGAAAGCTGGGGTGGGACTTTTTCTAAGTGCATGTAGTGACACGATGAGGTGAAATGGTTTTAAACTGGAAGATGGTAGACCAGATATTAGGAAGAAATTCTTTACTGTGAGGGTGGTGAGACACTGAAACAGGTTGCCCAGTGACGTTGTGGATGCCCCCTCCCTGGAAGCATTCAAGGCCAGGCTGGATGGGGCTTTGAGCAACCTGGTCTAGAGGGAGGTGTCCCTGCCTATAGATCACCTTATAGCTCCCTTCCAACCCAAACCATTCTGTGATTCTATGATTTTACGTGACAGACATGCACATTAATTCACCATTGTGTTGGTTTAACCTGATACACTGTTGAATACCACACAGCTGCTCTCTCACTCCCTGATCTCAAAGGAACAAGGGAAGAAAATATGATTAAAAGAAGATCATGAGTTGAAATAAGGACGGGGAGATCACTCACCATTTACCATCACAGGTAAAACAGACTCAGGGTAGAGAGATTAATGTAAATTATTGCCTAGCAGACCAGAGGAGTGAGAAACTGAAAGCAAATTAAAAACATTTCCTTCATCCACTTTCTTCTATCCCCTTTCCCCAGTTGGTGCAAATGGAGGCTGCAGTCAGTCCATACATAACGCTTTGTTTCTGCTGCTCCTCCATGGTCACTCTGCCTCCTCTCCATGTGGGTCCCACCCACAGTCCCTCCTGAACTGATCCCGTGTGGGCTTCCCACAGGCTGCAGCTCTCCCAGCACTGCTCCAATGCAGCTCCATACCATGGAGCTCCACATGGATCCCCACAGGTGGCAGTTCTGGCCCAGGCTGCCCCGCAGGCTCCTCCATGGAAGCATGGGGAGATCTGTTCTACACAGTGCCCATGGGCTTCAGGGGGATGGCCTGCTCCACCGAGGGCCATTCCTGGGCTGCAAGGAGCTGCTGCTGTGTGCCTGGAGCTCCTTCTGCCCTCCTTCTGCACTACCTTAGTGCCTGCAGGGCTGCTCTCACATCTCTCACCCCTCTCTCCCAGCTGCTATTGCACTGCAGTTTTTCCCTTTCTGAAATCTGCTGTCCCAGAGCACACCCAGCATCACTCACAGCTCAGATCTTCTTGACAGTGCATTCCTTTGGAGCAACTGGAGCTCTGATCTGACATGGGGCAAATGAACCTCCCTTGGCTGCAAAGCTATATGAATACAACAGGTATGTACCAGTATCTAGATGGAAGAAGTAGATAATAGAATTATCTTGGAATAGTTACAGGTTTGGGTGAGTTTAAGTTGAGCCATATTAAATTATCAGCTACTTTATTCATTTTTATAAGAGACCAAACGCCTTATAAATAACTCATTATCAATTAAAAAGAAAAAAAAAAGGGGAAGGGAAGGGAAGGGAAGGGAAGGGAAGGGAAGGGAAGGGAAGGGAAGGGAAGGGAAGGGAAGGGAAGGGAAGGGAAGGGAAGGGAAGGGAAGGGAAGGGAAGGGAAGGGAAGGGAAGGGAAGGGAAGGGAAGGGAAGGGAAGGGAAGGGAAGGGAAGGGAAGGGAAGGGAAGGGAAGGGAAGGGAAGGGAAGGGAAGGGAAGGGAAGGGAAGGGAAGGGAAGGGAAGGGAAGGGAAGGGAAGGGAAGGGAAGGGAAGGGAAGGGAAGGGAAGGGAAGGGAAGGGAAGGGAAGGGAAGGGAAGGGAAGGAAAGGAAAGGAAAGGAAAGGAAAGGAAAGGAAAGGAAAGGAAAGGAAAGGAAAGGAAAGGAAAGGAAAGGAAAGGAAAGGAAAGGAAAGGAAAGGAAAGGAAAGGAAAGGAAAGGAAAGGAAAGGAAAGGAAAGGAAAGGAAAGGAAAGGAAAGGAAAGGAAAGGAAAGGAAAGGAAAGGAAAGGAAAGGAAAGGAAAGGAAAGGAAAGGAAAGGAAAGGAAAGGAAAGGAAAGGAAAGGAAAGGAAAGGAAAGGAAAGGAAAGGAAAAGATTATCAGAATCTTAAAATCTGTGTAATCCCAGATAAAAATACCTAGATAATTCTAGACAATGAACTATGTTCCTTAATATTATAGAATCATATAATGGCTTGGATTGGAAGAGACCTGAAGGATCATCAGGTTCCAATCTCACTGCCACAGGAGGGTTGCCAGCCACTAGATCAAGTACTAGATCAGATTGCCCAAGGTCCCATCCAGCACAGCCTTGAACACTTCAGGAATGGGGCACCCACAACCTTTCTGGGCAACCTGTTCTGACACTTCACCACTCTCAGTAAAGAACTTCTCCCTGACATCTAATCTAAATCTCCTTTACTTTAGTTTAAAACCTTTTCCCTTTGTCCTATCACTCTCTACCCACATAAAAAGTTGTTTTCCCTCATGCTTATAAACACCCTTTAAATGTTGCAATGAGGTCTCCCCACAGTCTTTTCCAGGCTGAACAAGCCCAGTTCCTTCAATGTGTCTTCACAGGGGAGGTGCTCCAGCACTCTAATGATCTTTGTGGCCCTCCTCTGGACCCTCTCCAAAAGCCCTACATCTTTCCTGTGTTGGAGGCGTTCAAGAACTGTAGAGATGTGGCACTCAGGGACATGATCAGTGGGCAGTATTGGTGGTAGGTAGACAGATGGACTAGATCTTAGATGTCTTTTCTAACCTTAATGATTCTATACTTCTATGGTTGGAGGCCTTGCCTCAGACTTGGGCAAAGTACTCTAGCTGGGGCCTCACGAGGGCAGAATAGAGGGGGATTGTCACCTCCCTTGCCATTGCCACCTCTCTTTCAATGGAACCCAGGATATCATTGGCCTTCCAGACTGCAAGCAGACGCTGCTGGCTCATGTTAATTTTTTCATATACCAGGATCCCTAAGTTCTTCTCAACAGGGCTGCTCTCAAGGAGTTCTCTCAGTTCATACTTATATCTGGGATTACCTTGAACAAAACTGAAAACCTTGCACTCTGCTTTCTTGAACCTCGTTATTTTCCCAACGGCCCAACTTTCAAGTTCAAGGGTCCCTCTGGATAGCATGCCTTCCTTCTGCTGTATCAAATTCACTTCTCAGCTTGGTGTCATCAGCAAACTTACTGAAGGTACAATTTTATTGTGAGCACATAAAAAACTGCAAAGAATTCTGACAAAATATCCATCTTTTTACCTCTAATCTTGAGGCAATGAGGACACAAGTGCTCTCTGAACCACTAACAAATTAGGTTAGAAAGCTATTTTAGTAAGAGCTCCAATGCAGAGGTTTTGGGAAAACAAATAAACAAACAAACAAACAAAAAAACACTATTCTGTCTGAATGGAAGAAAGTAGCAGTGAAGAAACAATCACACACCCCAAAGTGGTTTAACAAATAGTACATGGTGTAAAGCGGAGTTACCAGGCAATAAGTCGATTACATGGACAGCTTTTGCAGCTGTTGCTGGTAGTAACCGTGGACTACTGCTTTGTAGCAGGAATTAGGGTATTAACTTCTCTTTTAATTAAACTCCAAAAATGAGTATGCCTGACTTGCAAAAGCTATCCAGGATGACAAAGGATGATTAAGTTTACAGCTCCTTGTGAAAGATTCACTGAATCTACCATAAAAGTTGGATAATGCTGAATGAAACATGTTTTGTTACCCAATGCTATTAAGTTGATGTGATCATTAATTCATAAAATTTTAAGTAACAAAATATTCGAATTTCTTTTCAATTTTATTTGATTTTATCTGTAATAGAAATAACCAAAGAATAGAATTAGGAATTTAAAAGATCAGTGGGATTCTTTGAGTAAGTTTGAAAGAATCTATTTTTTTTTTTCTTTAGGAAGACAGCTATTGGGACAATCCGCTCATTTATGTCAGCTGCTTTCACACAAGCTTCCAGATACATACTCCAGATCTTTTTTTTTTTTTTTTGACTTGTAGAAGTGTGGAAGAAGTGATCCAGAGTTTAAGTCATTCCTTTTGACATGAAAATTTCAATTATTTTGCTCATGAATTTGAAATACTACTAAATTTTCTGTCATCTAATCCAAACAAAGGGAAGCTTACCAATTGGGATAGAGGCTTGGCTGTGGAACTAGGTAGGCATCATACATGATACGAGGATGGTCATCACATCAGCCCACTTCATTTCTGTTCTGAACTCATTACTTACAGGAAGGAAACTATCCCTATATTTGGGGGAAAATCATGAGTGCTTTGATGTAAATTTGACTCTTCTCCAGTTACAATACAGTATGATTTATACTACACAGAGTATAATGAAGTTCTATTGTTTAATGTAAGCAAAAGCAGAAGAGACTGAAGAAGGCTGTTGAGTACATTCCAGTTCATCTGAGCTTATATTTATATGCTTAAAAAGTCAAGAAAGGTCAGAGGCCTTTAAGTGTATGCTATTTTTCCATCACATTGGTAGAAGCCCAAAGAGCTGACAGGTTGTAACAACAGTCATACACTGAACAATTGTGTAGACACTAAGGTTCTATCTTGATTAAAAAGGTAGTGAAATCTGTCTGACTGAAATCTTCCCTGCAGTACCAACTGGCTACCTATTCTACCTATTCTGTAGTACTACTCTACCTGCTCTGATGTGATGCTATGTATATCTATATATATTTTAATAAGTATCAGTTTCAAGGCTGAGTCATTATGGAAAATGCAGTTTTCTGTATGCAACCCAAGTATGAATCCAAAATCTGTAAAACTACCCTCATACACATAGGTACCTCAATATTTAAAGGCAACCATGTTAATTGGAGTTATTCACAAAATTCATTTTAAACATATACCTTTGTAACTTTGCAAAGTTGTAAAATACCATGGCTTCCTTCTCACTGAAAAGTGGTCTATGTAATAATCTATTAAGATTTTAAATGAATATAGCTATTTAAATAATAATAATCAGGAATTAAAGAGTTTATTTTATAGCATGTCATACCTTCAGGTGACATCTCTGGAACAGTAGCCACATAAGGTCCATCTAAGAATTGTGGTTCATGGTCATTGATATCTCGAACTTTGATAATAAATTCTGAATCAGGTTCAATAGGATGACGAGTTTTCCTATTAATTACTTGGGCTCTTAGAATGTAGAAGGATTTCTTTTCTCTATCCAGCTTTTGCCTCACGTAAATTTTGCCATGTTCATTGATGAAAAAAATGCTGTCAGCTCCCTCCCCAGTCAAAATATATTGTAGGCTGCCATCCTCCTTGTCTAAATCTGATTTCAGCTGTAATTGAAAAGCAGAAAAATGTTATTATTTATTTTCCACATTCAGGTGGAAATAAAATTTGGAAGATGAGTTTTCAGCTTTTTATGTTTTCATTCTACAGTGAGCCTCCGCATTAGTGAATCTTCTTGGAAAGTAATATTTGTAAGAGGACATTGTCACATTTTTAGCCAGTTATGTCTCAGTTTTAAAATACTGATATAGCTTACATATACATATATAGTAAACCTGAAAAAAGGTGCTTCAGCCACTTTGAAGTGAAAGAAATTAATATTATAATGTTAACTAATGCATTAGCTCATTGTTTTATCAGCTCTTATAAGCTTCTGCTGAGAACAATGCAAAGGTCCTTAAAAAAATTATTTAAATTCTTTGTTATTACAAATGTTAAGTGTGTCTTATAATTATTACAGAAATATACATATATATTATTCTTATACTCAGCAATACTAAGTGTAATCATGAGGGAGAGTGGTGTTCCAATTGTACTGTAATATTAGATTGATGAAAAACCATTCTGAAGTACTAATCTTTATTATTTATTCTGAAATAAATTGACAGACATTTTCCATTTCCTTCCAGGATGATCTGCATCCTCTCTTATCTTGATAAGATGAACTTTATGATGATGATTCCTTTGATGAAGCTGAGCCCTGGCAACTAGTGTGGTCCAGCTGCATTTTTTTACATCAATAAAATTGTTCTATTAATGTTAACGATATGCAACCATACATTTGTGATGGCAGGGACTGAAACACTTAATGTTCCAGTCACCTGCAGTTGATATTTTTCACAATATCATTTTCCGTCATATCATTATTTCCGTGTATTTTTTTAATTATTATTATTTATTTTGGGTTTTCAAAAAACGTGTCAAAATGTCTAAGAGCTAGGATAAGTACTGAATAATTCAATGTAATATATGTATATAAATATATTCAACTTGCTTCTCCTATGAAGTAGTGTGTTTTAAAAGTAAATTGCATGTCTGGCTGTTCATTTAAATAACATTCCTGTTTTGCTTCATTCTTACTTTCTTACTGAACCTACAGCTCAGTGTAGACTACATGTTAGAAAAGAAATAACTGTGACACACTTCTCTATTAGATCTACTAAAAATATTTTGTGATAACTGCTGATGTTGAAAAAGTTTCTGCTTTTCTTTGGAAACTGTATTTTGAATTTTATATTTATTCAATTTTATGCATTAAGTTGACAGTTCGTTTAAAATGAGTCTGGGACACTGCTCTGAAGTATGAGGGACACAGTGCTGAGTTCCTATATTGAGTCTTATCAGAGTATTCAAGCCCTAAATTCTCAGTTAATTCTCCTTAAAAACATGAAATATCATTATTAGGGTTATGATGTTTAAGTTCTTTAACATACAAACACCTAAAACTCTAAAGTTTTCAATTCATGTGGTTGTGTTCAAAATGTGGGGCAGGTTCACATTTACATGGTGAACCCAGGAGGCAGGATCTCTCTATGAGTAGTCTGGTCCCACTTGTTTTAATGTCATCCAAGCTTGGCAGCTGGCTAAGGAGCATCACAGATTATACTGGATCTATACATCTTGGTTTCCTTGTCATGAATACCAGACCATGGGAAAGGTAATGGGTGTCTAAATCTTTACCCTAAGATGTGGTTGGGATGTGATAACAAAATGCATCAAACCCTTCGAGAATAAACACCTGAAAACTTGACTGGGACTGGGTTTTTAGGCATACCCTATAATGAACCATTTCTCTTAATATAATTATGCCTAAAATATTTTCATGCTATTAAATGAGAGTTCTCTTATATATGACATATGCTGAGAAAGCATAGAGAGGGTTATCAGCTAACTTATTTTTTTAGGCTAGACACAATAGAATAAATGGCCTTTTAATTGCAAATGAAACCTGGGACAAAGAATTTATGTCTTCGTATATCTGACATCATAATGCTGGTGGACACTTTTTTTTATTTTTATTTTTCTTAAAAAGAATAATGGAAAAGTATTTATTAACCTGTGATAAATTAAATTTGAACATTGAGCTCTGAATGACACCATAAGGAGTTGTAATATGGAATAACAATTAACAAAGACTGTCTACCTCTATCATTTTGTTCATGGAATTTCTTCTGGGCTTTATTTACTAAAAAGTCATATGTTGATTATACATTTTCATTTTATTTACAGAAAATAGAGTTTATTGTACTCAACAGAAAGCTACAAGTAAGTGTCTGATCTAAAGAGTGGCTAAACTGCAGTAAATTAACAATAGTTCTCAATTAAAATTCCCCATAGTTTACCTGTGTAAAATAAAAACACAATATTATTAAAGTTGTCTAGAGCTGAAAATGTATTATATTTATCGAGCTTCTTTCATGGGAAACTGTGTTTTCTAGCTAAGGGAAAAGTTATAATAATTAAAAATGAGTATGTCTATACGCGTTCTTCTAGAAGTAAGACATTGCATTTCTGTAGTAGTTACTTCGGAGGGGTTGAGAGAAAGTAACTAATGAATTTTAAGCACTTCACCCTTTGGGCCCAATTAAATTTTAGTGCTAGTTAATTAGCAGTTAAACTTATTTTGGTTCATTCATCTAGAAATTGCCTTAAAGAAACAAAAACTAGATCTCAAGATTACAATTACTTCTAGATTACAAAAATAAATAATAGTAATAAATAATAATATGAAGAGTAAGCAAAAAGGGAAAATAAGGAGTAGATAAAGTCTCATTAAGACAATTATCTTAAAGAACACTTTTAAAGGAGGGTGAAAAGTTATTGCTCGTTGTGCTAAAGCTACATTAATCTAATGAACCATGCAGATTCCTGTAGTTTCTCAGTGGTAAAAGGATTTAGTATTAATCTGCTTCATTAAAAATTAATGAGGGATGAATCAGCTGCTACTTAGTGTAATAGAAGATCATGCTAAATACTGTTTGTAAACTACACTGAAATCAGTATAGCCACTTTGATGCGGTGCCAAAAATAGCACAAGCAAATTGCCAGATTGTTGATAAATGAGTCCTTAACTTTCATTCAGAAGATAGAAAGGAAATTTTCATTTTGGTATCTCCACCTATTCTGTGCAGTTTTAATTTCAGTAATTGAGTGAGCATTCCTTGTGTTTCCTTGATTGTAGAGCCAGATGACAGAATGCACTTGACTACTGCCATGACCTCTAGAGCCAGTAGTTCTTTGATCCTAAATCAGATCACAGTAATGTTGAGGTGTTGTGCTGCCCAGTAACAGCTACCTTAGGTTGTCTTCCTATTTTTCTTATTATTTCCTGGTCATATGGTAATCAGCATGTTAGATATAACCTTATATCATCCTGACATCATGACTTGTCATACCTGTCCAACATACATAGGCATCGTTGAGGTCTCTTCCTCAGTTACAAAAAGTGGCTCCCATACCCAGCCACGCTTCACTCTTCGAATTGTTGTGTAAGACTGATCTGTCTTTTGAGCACTGAAGATCTGTGTGGTTGGAGAACAAAGTTGAAGTTGAACCAGTGCCAGCACAAGAGAGAGGAAAGTGGAGCAATTCATGCTGAAACCTCTTTTCAAACAATTTTCATCTGTGGAAAAGGAGAAAAAAAGAAAAATCTTTGACAAAGCATCAATTTTATCTTCCCACTTTTACTTATATATTCTGTGCTAATGTAAGAGCTGATTTGCAATCTTAAAACCTCCTCCCCTCCCAAAAAGGAAAGAACTGAAACAAAGTCTGCTTCTGATTAAAATGGAGATTCCTTAAGAGGCTCTGGCATGAACATCAAGTGTTCAACTTCCCTTTATGAAAATCCTACACAGGGACGTTTTAAGCAAAAAATGGAAATCATCGTCCAATTAATTCATCTTCCAAATCAAGCTGGGCAATTGTATTGTAGCGTAGAAATAATTAGATTGGAATAATTGTATGTTTCTGCTTAGACAGGGCTCATTTTGAGCTACAGTCACAGAACTGCCTGAAGGGTGAACAACTAGACTTAGTGTACCCAATGACTGACAACTGAAACAGAGCAGTGAATATTGTTTAAATCTTCTTTCTCTCTTTCCCAAGTCAGCAAAATGCCCACCAAAAAAAAAAAAAACAAAAAAAAACACCATGTCAAAGGCACAAGAGTACCATGAAGAAGTGGTAAAAATGTGCATCTTGTTCCTTTCTGGTCTATAGGAATTAAGTGTTTTACGTGCTTTTAGCACCTCCAACATTCTTGTCTTTGTTTGATTGAACAGACAAAGGAAAAATATATCTTAAAACTGTATGTTCCTGTAGCTAGTTTAATTTGCAGAAAATACTCTTTCAGAAAACTAAGGCTTAGTACAAACTATGTGCTATTATTATATTTCCAGTGATCTTTGGCACAATAATTTAAACACTGAAATTTAAATAATGTGCAATTCTTAGTTGAGAATCGCTATCTCCTAAGAGGCAAAGAGAATTCTGAAAATCCTTACCATCCGTTCACAAATCACTATCAGTTTTCTTCAAACCTTTATGCAAGAAGAATAAAAATTTCTATACAGAAATAAAGTCTGGTTTATGAATTTATCTTATGGTAGACAGTTTGTGCAACATACTGAAAAAGATGTATGTATTTGCTTTTAATTTAGGCCTAAAAAAACTATAGACCATGGACATCCTGAACACCTCTGTTCAGAATAAAATACAAATTAATATGTCTTTTAAAATGATATTTTAAATAATAATGCTATGAACACCCATTTTTTTTCCAGCATGTCAAGAGAGGTGATCCTTCCTGACTTAGCATCTATGAGACTGCACTTGGAACACCGTGTCCAGTTCTGGGCCCTTCATTGCACATATTGGAAAGAGTCCAACAAAAGTTCACTAAGATAATCAAGACACTGGACCTCCTCTCCTATGAGAAGAGGCTTAGACAATTGGTAGAAGAGGAGGCTCAAAGGGGATGTTATAAAAATGCATAAACACCTGAAGGGAGGATGCAAAGAAGACTGAATGAGACTCTTTTCAACGATACCCAGTGTCAGGCCAAGAGGCAGTGGGCACAAACTGGGACACAGGAGGTTACACATAAACATCAGAAAGATATTCTTTACTGTGGGGGTGATAAAATACTAGGATCTGTTGTCCAAAGATGTTGTGAAATCTCCTTTATTTGAGGTGCTCAAAAGCTATCTGGACATGATCCTGAACAACTTGACCTTGGTGGCCCTTCCTGAGTAGAGGCTTGGATCAAACAAACTAAGGAGGTCCCTTCCAATCTCAAACCTTGTTTGATTCTGTGATGCATGGCAAAGGTCAAAAAATTTAAGTGAAGAAACAGTCAAATATTCAGAGACCTTTCTGAGGAATCATAAAGACTATTTCAAGCAGCATTTAAATGAGGAGACAGGCATTCAGACTGGCCTGTAGTAACCGCTTCTGATCTTTCTGTTTATTCTGACACTGCACACCTATTTCAACAAGGCATTTCAGGCTTGTAGAGTATTATTTCACGAAGAATGAATAGCAAATGGAGATCCAGCAAGCTCATCTGACAAGACACTCTTTATAAACATCATAGTGAGGATACAGAATATGACTACACTGGTCAACTGCTGCCCACCTTTCGTCAGTGATCTCAGCAGTTAGCCACTGATGGCTACATCAGTGGTAAACAATTTAAAGAACATAATTAGCATTTTGGTCCATTTCCTTTTCTTTTCATTCCTAGTTTATTTCAACAGCCTATGCTACATCTATTCAGGCATCACACCTCTGATGCAATAGTAGTAAATATACATTTTCAAATTTTGAAATTTTTCACACAATTTGTTACATGTATGAAGTGACATTCACTTGAAAATGCTGAATAAATTATTGTGAAAAAACATAAGGCTGTGTACTGAAACTGAGTGCTATATGTCTTTCTGGTTTGTCCTTCTGTGTTCAATCAAACATATGCAATTTGTTTCAAGGTATTTCAAAATAAATTTGCTTCCAATATCTTTGATGTCCAGACACTGCCTCCAGCTTCTGGCCAGCAAATTCTTTGTATATCTAATATTTGCCTTGTGAAGTAATCACCTTCTTTCTATTCTCCAGACTCAATATTGGAAGCAACTCTTGCAAAATATCCAGAAACCTAATTTCTTATTCTCTTCTCTATTTCTGGTCTTTCTTTAACAAACAAATAAAGAAACAAATAAATAAATAGAAGTCAGTACCATTACTTACTTGGAAAAAAGTGGTCACAGTTTTTAAGGTAGCTCCATGCTGAGATTGATTCCTGTCACAGTCACAAGTATTGCCTCACTATTCCTTTGCATTCTTCTGTCTTCTCCTATCCATCGCTTCTCTCTTGTTTTCCCTTAATTGGTAAGGTCACTGTAAATGAAATGACTTTATAGTCTGCGTTATAATATATAGCAGAAATGATGATTACTAAAAGCACTGAGTTTTTAGGTGATGTAGCAATGAACAAATAGAAAAAATCCTAATAATGTAATCCCTCATTAAAAAGAAGACAAATGTATTTTTAGAGATGAGCAAATGAGCTGCCACTAATAATTTCCCAAGAGTATGAAAGAAATGGGGACCATATTTCTGCTCCTGTTCCACTCTTCAGGAAGTAGTACATCTTCACTCCCACTTGCAATGGATTGAACTGTTTTAATAAAGACTTAGAGCAATAAGAACATCAATTGCAATTGTAATAAGTAGGCTACAGCTTTTAAAGCAATACTTTCCTTTTAGCTTTCATGAAAGTCAAAATATTCTTGTAGAATTTAAGATTCAACTTTTTGGAACAAAGTCGTAGAGTACTTTGTTTTATTCTAGAATTGTCTCCAAGTTTAAACCTAACATCTTTCGAAACGAGATATTAATTTCAGGTGTCCTGGTAGTCTGATTTGGTTTTGAATTCTCTTTGTTGTAGTAAGAATAATTTATTATAAATTTTGACAGGTTCAATACATTATATAATCGTACCTTTTGCTGCCTAACAGTTTGTGAGTAATAATAGGTAGAGTAAGATGTTTAAAAAATTGGCCTCTGGAGTTTAGTGAAGTAAATTGTGTGTTAATGGAAAAAAATAAAAGACTAAGGAAAGGCAAACCAGCAACATTATGAAGTATTTATCTATATATGGACAGACATGATAGTTTCTGTTCTAGTTCACATATCTGAAGAATGACAAAGAAACTTAATTTTGTAACAATAATAACAACACCACCACAAGAACTTGAAATAAGCAAAGTTTTACAATTAAGGAGTTACAACATGCCACTAGTAATGCTAGTGGGTTACAATGATGCTGTTCTATCTCCCTTCAAGAAAAGGTTGCATACGCACTCATTTTTATGGCCAGTTCTGGCTCCACCCAATGCGATAGACACTCAGTTACATTTATAACACACAATGGAATAATTGTATGCATGTATCTATGTGATATTTATATGTATATGTATATACTATATGTATATAGCATATTCAGATATTCAGTGTGCACGTTTGTGGGTTTTTGTTTGTTTGGTTGGGTTTTTTTTTTTTTTTTTTTTTTTGATCCTGATACTTATTGTTTGTTTTTGTAAAATGTATAGAGCAGTGGCAAAATATTCCTATATTTGCAAAATAGTGGACTTAGTCCTATTCTCGCTCCTTTTTCCAGTTGCAGAATTTCACATGACTTTGGGCTGCTACATCTAACAAATATGCCAAATGTAATTATACTCTGGTTACTAGAGCTAACGTCTGAAATGTAATATCTTCAGTCAATTAATTAGAAATATATCAACAATAGTCTTGCTAGTCTAATGCATGCCTATTTTAAAAGCTATTACTTGTCCTTGAGAAGTGTCTTCTTTAACACGTCTTGATATGACATTTGACCAAATCATATTGATTTGTATTGCGTATTAACACATTAACAGCTTCATGTGTCTCCACTAGTCACCCAGCACTTCACTTACATGGAAAACAATTACTTAGGTGTTATGAATGTGACACAAATTTCACTTTATTTTAATTGGGTCATTATTTTCTTCATTTTGTAAATATGGTATTATACCATTAGGGAAAGACTCCAAACTGTTACATAGAAATGCCACAGTAATTATCTGTCAGTTATACATGAACAAAATAGCTTTAGAAAAAAATATTTTTTTTTAGTTGATAAGAGCCTTTACATCTCTGTATTTTAATCAATGTAGAGCTGACTGACTAGAAATCCAGCTATTGCATTGTTTTATAATGGTGTACTGATTATTATTTTAGGCAGTGTATTAACACATAACAACTGATTTCAACATTTTACTAGTGTATATACTGCATTATTGAAAAATCCTAAATGCCATTTCAGATTACAAAATCGTGAGCTTTCAAATCCTGGCAAGCTGTTGGCAGAAATCTATAGATACTAAAGAGATGAAACATCTTTTATAGTATCAAACTGTGATATTTATTTCTCAAATGCTATTTCTAATATTAAAAGCATGTAGAAATATAGAGAAAGGTAAGACATTCATTTTTAATGAGAGGAAAGATCAAAGTTTAATGATGGGATTTCCTACAGTGACTGAAGGCCACAAGTGGGAGAGCCCTGTTCAGCCCACAAACTGAAAGAGATAAGACAGAGGATGGAAAGACATATTCTGTTTTACAGTCTTAGGCTACAATGTATCTTAGATTCTCATTCTGTTACTGAAACTATACTAATCATCAAAAGACAAATGAATTTGGAGAAATACAACCAGACATCTTTCTGAGTTTAAACCAGTGATTATTCATCCTCACATAATATATTCCATCTGAATTTTGTCACATACAGCTGGCTACAAAACACTTATTTACTAGTGGCTGTGAACACACAAGATGAGACAGTCATCTTTTGCCCTTTTCAGTCCTGGTCCACCAGTATTTTCAGAACTGAGCAATCGGTTATCAATCTGCAGTTTCCCAGATACACATGTGTCTGGAACCAGTTCGATATTTCTAGGTCTAGTTCAATAAGCCTGTTTGTCTTCCCTTAGGTGACTGCTGTGTGCTAAGAGTATAAGAATTTTGGAAACATGAAATGATTATTTCACTCACTTCTGACAGTTGTACTACATGGAGCTGAACATGCAGCTTCAAATACTTCAGTCATGTCCACAGGAGAAAGAGAACTAATTTTTCCAGTTGCGGTTCTTTGGAGTTACTTTACAGCTAGTAGTGATATCTATCCCCAAAATCTGTGGGGGCAAAGAGAGCATCACCCATACCATTCCCTTCAACACAGCATAGTTCTGTGGGGAGGGAAAAATTTCAGACTGCAGGACTCAACCAGACTGCTTTCATTCTGTGGAAGTGACATTTTGGAGTGATGGTTAAGATACAGTTGGATTCTGTAAGATTTTTCATGTTTTTTCAGATGGAATCCGGAGAATATTAAAATTAAATCTGGAAGATCAGAAAAGAATAAAGAAAACTTAAAGGAGTCTTTTGGAGTTTACTCAAATACTTAAGTAGTATCATAGATAATATCACTCTGACACACACAGAGAAAGTCCCACAGATTCTCCATAGGTGATTAATCCTTAAAAATTTCTCCTAAGTTTGTGTTGCATCTTTGCAACGTAACTTTACCCTTTGTGAAAGCATAACTTCTAAACATGTTATTAACTAAATAGAAGCTGGTGAACATTTCATAAACATGATATATATATATTCCTACTTTATTTTTTCCTCTCTATTATTGCAAGAAAATGAAGTGGGAATATCTATGTTTTGTTTTCTAAACATTGATGAATTATTATATATGTTGTTCTATTTTACAAACTATTCTGCTGTGCATTTACATTCTACTTCAGCTGCAATATTTCTGAGCTAAAGAAAATTTGAAATGTTCTGGCTGAGATATGTTCACTTTCTGCAGTCATTCAGGAACTTCAGCATATGTATTTAGACAAATAAACAAACAAATAAATAAATAAGCAAGCAAACAAACACGCTGAGATGCCAAACTATTGTTAGGCTGATAGTTGCGATACACTGTCCTATACACAAATAAATAAATAAATGCTTAGTTTTAATTGTAGCTTTCTTTATCTATTACTACTATTTATTTTCAACCTAGTTTGCAGTATTGAAAATTGACTAAAATAAATTATTTCTGCATAAATATTTTGCTGACTAAAAAGACCAACATGCATGCAGGAAAAACAAAAATATTTGTCTTCTGCCATTTGCTTTTTATTGTAGAGAAGTAGTAAATTCAGTTATAAGATGTTTGATTCATGGGGCAAATCCTACTGGAACATTTTCTTCTCTGCAGGATACCACTTGGTACTGAAGAACCACTTGTCAACGTAATGATGTGAAGGATCACATTCTGTGATTCACACTTGAATGTTTGCCAGATGATTTTCAAGAAGACACTTCATGAAGCATTCCAAAATTCTCTTTAGGATTCTGGTTCCTTTTTTGCTTTCATTCATAATTATTTGTTCTACATATTAATTACTAAATGAATTCCCCTGTCACATGTTTTTTGAGGAGATTTAACCCCCTCCAAACATGAAATACACAAGGATAAAAAAAAAAAAAAAAAAAAAAAAAAAGTTTAGGCATTTCAGTTAAACTGATGCTTTTTTTGGCGTATTTTGAGGTATTGCTAATCTTGTGGTTATGGCTTTGTAGTCAGTTCTCCACATAAAATAAGCAAATCAGAAACACCATTAAATGAAATCATCCAGGCTATGTCAATGGGTAAGTAGAACTAAATCAGATTCAAATGCTTGTATTTGAGGAAAAATTCCAAGATGTATTTGTAAATAAAACAAATAATTCTGAAAACAACCCCCTATAAGCAGTTAAATATACCTTCACATAGCTATTTTTCAATAACTAATGTTGTGCTCTGTTTATTATTAAAATACTGACAGTATTGTAGTGAAGGTTCCCTTTTAACAGCATGAATATTTTTCAGTATAAACCAGAAAATTTGCTCTTATATATAACATAGAAATAGAATTTAAATTAATGAATAGTGTCCCTTGCATATCTATATGAAAAAGAGAAAAACCCACACTGTTCAGCACCCAGCAATCCTGCCTTGTGCACCACCAGAATGGGTGTTATTTGGAAAAATGCTACAAGAACGTTGAAAGGATGAACCTTTCCTCAGAAAAGTTAAGTAATATGAAGAGTATGAAAAACAGAATCTGTCCTCCTTTAAACAGTGGAAATAAACAGAAGAATATTTACACTTTTCAGAATCAGGATAAACTCAGATGGAAATGAATTAATTGAGAAACTTGCTAAAATGGTATTCTTTCTTAGGTTTTGTTCCCTTTGTATAGTTTTCAGATTATGAATCTTCCATTACCAGCAGATTTGAGAATTGTACAGAGATTTTCCCACGTAGTTCTTCAATGGAATAATGTCTCATGAGATTCAAATGAAAACACATTAAAAAAAAAAATAATAATCCTAAAAAGAGAATGTCTTTTCTGTCTATTGATATTTCACACTCCAAAAAGTAATGGTTTTTAAACTATGTTTAGAGGTTACTCTATGGATGCCAGTTACTCCTGTGATAACACAGTGATTTAATTTTGACCTTTACTTCTAGAAAAGGAATGCCTGCTTTTCCATAAAATAAAGTCTCATTATTTCCAATCTTCCTGCTAGCTACTTAGTACATGTAATGTACCTCTTCCTGTAAATTGAGGGGAGAAATTACCATTTACGCTTCTGCAATCATTCAACATAGTTAATACCTGACTTGGAATTGAATTAAAATATCTTCAGACATTCTCATTAATTATAATAACTTTTTTCTTTTTTTTTTAACCCAAAAAATCCATTAATCAGAAAGTCAGGAACACAGCTAGTACTTTTCTTGAAACTTGAATTTCTAGAAGTCATTGTTTGGGTTATACTGTGTCATTGCATTCTTTTTCTATTGGAGAATTTGAAAATTACCAAAGACTTGAAGAACACCATAAACATTCTCCTGATATTATTTAAGCTAATTATTGTTATTAGTTGACAAGATTACTTATCTTCAGGACTAATACTCTTTGTAGAAAAGAGCTGGGCACACAACTGAAGATGGCAAAATATTGTGTTGTTTTACTATGTTTTCTGTTCTGCATCTTTAACTCATTCATTCCTGTCTTCTTCTGACAGTTTTTACCTTGCTACCACATGATTCTTCCTCCTCTTTGCCTATTTCAAATTTTTCTTTCTTAGGAAGGCACTGAGGCTCCCTACTCACTGTTTTCCTACTCTTCACTTAAAACACATTCCTCAGTTTGCACCTACAAGGGATGAATTATGTAGTTACCCACCCATCAGTTCTGCCCCCACAACTGCAACTTATCTGCAATATGTTTACTGCAACTTTAGGCAAGATTTTACCTCTCTTGAATCTTTGTGTGTCATTATCACCCCTTCACCTGTGTGAGGAGACCCTGTTGCTTCTCAGCCATACCACTCTATGCAGATTATTTTGATATTTGACTTCACAGAAGCCTACTACAAAAAATTATCTATCTTGTATTAAGTTGTTAAACCAGAGTCCCCATGGGTTATTCAGAGGGTAATCCTGTTTTTTTCAAATATGAAATATGTAGGAACTGTAGATATTCAATGCAATAGTCCCACATCTGGCAGAAAGAAGAAATAAATATTAAGTACTCTCAGTTATTTCAAAAGAATATAAAACCTCTGGAAGACAGTGTTAGTTATGTGACATTTGCACACTTCATTGCAGGGCAAAAATAGATTCTCCAGAGCAAAGGGGTGGAAAAAAAAAAAAAAAAAAAAAAAAAGAATGGATTAAGAAAATTACAATCAGAATTGTGAACAGGCCTAGCTGATGAAGTGGCATAACACATATTATCAAAAGATGTTTTGCTGACAAGAAAAGAGTAGAGTTTATGGAGGGCAGAAGTCATCCGAGAAAATGTAAAAGATACATGAGAATCTGTGTAGCAAAGCAGGAGGCAGAAGGCTCGGGAATTAACCTAAGGAAGAAACATGAGGCTTTTGCAAATAGCAAATTTAGCAACAGATGATGCATGTTTGAACAGGTAACAGTGCCTAGATTTCTGTGTTTCTTTTAAATAAGTCCACAGATTGTGTAAAGGTGAAATACTATGTTCATGAATAAATTTTCTAATTAAAGAATGGAAGTAACAAAGTAAAGCTAAAAAAAAATAAAAAAAAGTGAAAACCTTCTGAATAAAACTTGAAAATATGAATAAAAATGACCTTCTCTAACTGATTTTTCATTTCTTCTGTAATTTCTTTCTGATATGTATTAATTTTCTGAATTAGATGCAACTATGTGATAACCAATGCTTGACATTGGAAATTTACCTTTAAAAACTAGAAAACTCTGTTTTTTAGCAGGCAAAATAGGAACAGGACTATTCCTGTCGTGACTATTTCAGTTAGCTTTATGCTTACTTAGGTTGGTAACTTTCACATGCCACTGCAATTTTGGCTAGAGACTCATAGAGAAAAGCAGGAAAAACAGACAAGGATCTTATTTCCCATCCCTCAATGTATATGTTAGTATTTGTGAGAGAGTTCAGGGTGTTTCCAATAGAAAGTAAAATTTTAAGAAAATCCAGGGGTGGAAGAGTAAATATGAGTAGCACTGCAAATCAAATAACTTTTGTTTGGAATAGGCAAAAAAACTTTAATGTGGAATAAAATGTAATTTTCAAACATAGTTTTTTATATGCATTAATTGACAGAAAAAAAATTGAAATATTTAAAATCAAGTAAAAAATATTCTGAAACTTCTTAATGCCCTTTAATTTTAGAGACACTTTTTTTTGTTTGTTCGTTTGCTTGCTTTTGATTACATAGCTATTCCTTTCTGTGCATTTCTGTCTATTTAGCACATAATATGTGTGCACTTTCTGTGATGACCTGTATGAGGTTAAGGTGCTGAGACCAAATTGTGGGAAGCAATTAACTACACAACCCATCAGTGTTTCCCATACTGATTAGAACAATATCTCCTTCATGGAGATAGATATATATATTTCCATCTATGTGTGAAAATGATACATAAGCCTACTTTCAAACTTCCTCCCCTCACAATAGCTCATGAAAATTGGTATCAAGGAAGTGCTTCCAATCCACTGAATTGTGAAGATACTTTTCAGGGCACCTTTTTGTCCTGGCAACCAGCATGCCTACTTTGTAGGCATTTCCTGTTTTTATTTAGCCTTCCTCAGGCTACAGAGCATTCTATGGTTCTTATGCAATTGAGTAGATAACTTCAATCCCTATGAGCATATGCATGAGCCCTGAAAGATGCTCTAATTCACTATAACATACTGTTTAAAACTGCTCCCAAATTAAGTTCTTACTGAAATTTGTTTGTATAGATACCTCCCTCCTTCATACTTCATTTGCACAATTACCCTTCTTTCAGGATTCTGTCAGAGTTGCTGACTATTTAATTCATTACAAGCCAGCTGAAACTGGGAAGTCCATAGCATTGCCATAGTAACTGAATGGACAAAGACTTAATTCATTAGTTTATATAAGTGAGAACTCATATCCTGAAGAAGGTAATGGTTATAAATTATGTATGTCTATAAAGTCCACTGCTAATGGATTATATATATTTAATTAATAGGTGGCAATTCCTTAATAGTGAAAAATGGGCTATGACTGCCCCAGACTCACTCAAAACCAGTTTCATGTTGGACAGTAAGCCAATCAAGAAGCCAAGGGAAATAAAAAGGAACAAGAAACAATAGTAACAGTAGTGCTTTCCATGTGTGCTTTTTGTGTTAAAAGAAGCTATGAATCATACTATTAACTTATTAACTACTTATTTTGAAGAAGACTCTGAATCTCAGCTGCAAAACTCCACAAAAGCTGTGTAGATTTAGAGTAACATTTCATTTTGAATTTTGCAAACTTGTGAACAACTGACCTGAAGTTAACTGTCATTATTCCTAGCCTACTAACATACTTTTCAGGGACACTGCTGGCATAACAGGAAAGTGAAGGAGCAAAACTGAAGGAAAATTCTCTTGAAGATTGTTTTATGAATCACATCACGGTGTCATAGGCAGCATGAGTTATTTAGGGGCACTGAATTCTGTTTATTAAAAAAAAAAAAAAAAGATTACATAATCATCAGTGATATTCAGTGGTGTCAAGATGGATTGCAAGAATAAAAATCTGTTGCTTTAAACTGAATGGAGAACACCTTTCAGCTCTGAGAATAATTGCAGTTTGCTCACATCTTCTACTTTATGCCACATCTATCAACTGGGCAGATTAAAACCAGGCCTCTTGTACTGCAACTTCATAAGTAGCACAGGTAAATATTATGAATACCAGAAACATTCTCTGGGAACTTTGAGTAAATGGATAGGACAGACATTTCATTCATTGAACCTATCTATAACTTCGACATTTTATAGGTTTATACGATTTAATTTGCTAGATCAGTGGACTTTGTAGCTCCTTTCCATGAGATTCCCGAATTAATCAATTATTCATTTTAATCCCACAATTGTGAAAAGAACAGTCAAGATGTTAATTGACATTACAGCCTTATACCACTTTGTTTCATTCTGCTCATACATTTTAATTCCAATGTTAGCTTTCAGCAGAATGTTGATCCAAAACATTTTCCATGCACATTTAGACAAATATATTTCTCCCTGGATAGAATTTAACTGCTTGTCATGTATTTAGATTTTATCTTGAGTTTGACATTTTGTTTCATATCAGATATACCCCATCATTCCAGGTAGTTTGGGTGCATTAATCAATCCTTGCCCAGGACTTGTGGAATATTGGCTGAATGTAATTTATTCAAATGTCCACCTCTTGAGAAGAGGTAAAACCTTCAGGCTGGAATGAACTGGATCATCTGTTCAATGATGGTTCCCTAATTGCCATGACCTGAGACCTTAGCTGTTAGCAAACATCAGGGGAGTCTAGAATCATAGAATTAAAAAATCGTAGAATGGCTTGGATTGGAAGGGACCTCCAAGACCAGCTAGTTCTTACCCCTCTGCCATGGGTAGGGTGGCCAACCACAGGATCATGACTATGATCTAGTATGCTGAATCTAAGAGAAAAACAAAACAAAACAAAACAAACATGGAATGTGGAGCAGTCCTGTGGCCAAATTTTGTGATCATCTTGCAAGGATGGAGACTTGATCATACTATTGGAACTGATAAACAATCTTGTCTTCCTTAGCTAGCCATGAGACAGCAGTTAAAAATATGTTTTTGAGTTAACTTTGCAAGACAAAGGTATGTTTGACTGGAGTCACTCAAGCTCCACTTCAAAGTAAGAAAATAGTATAAAAATGGCTTAATAGAGAAAGAATTTGAGAGCAGGAGTATACCATCACAGACAAGCAATTAAGACATCGTCACAAGCAAGCTGGGATCAGTCAACGAGCAGAGCCTCCCTGCCCCATAATAAGGATATCTGTTGGGTAAGATTCACACATTCAGTTATACTGACTGCTTCCCTAGGAAACTTAGAAATCTCTATAGATTTATTCCATAATTTCATGCAGTTGCAGTTGGATGTATTATTCATGTTCTTAGTTAACCTCACATGCTTTGCAGACAGTGTATTTAACTCTGTAAATTCAAAAGAACCTGTAAACTGTCACTTTAATAAACTGCACTATTCACTAATCTAGCCATGAGGGTTCTCATTGGGCACAGACAAATTCCTTACAAGAGGTCCTCATTTGAACATAATTAGACAAATTGGGCAGTGAGCTATTTGTGAATCCTTAATCGTGATAGTTCATAAATTGAATGCAACTGGGCTTCTAGCGCTAAGTGGGGTACCACTCAGAATCTAAGCTCAACCACTCCCAGTTCCTTGGATATCTGAAGACAACTGGAACTTAAGGAATTTTGCTTTCTGCCAAACTTCTCTGCCCTTTTCACACAACACTTCTAACAGTGTATCAGCGGGATTAGGGGGAACAGGATGTGGAAAGCTATTCAGAGAAATAAAAAGATTTTTAACAAAAGGGAAAGAAAACAGGAAACAGATACCGTCACCATAAATTCCTTTTGCTATCTCATAAAATAATAGAAGAGTTTTCTGTTTTGTGATTTGGGGTTGGTGTTGTTTTGGGGTTTTTAGGGTTTATTCTGTTTTTTGTTTGTTTGTTTGTTTTGTTTTTTGTTTTTCCCTGCATGTGTGTGATTTTAGATAAGTTCTGCTTTTTCCAGGAAGCTCTCATTAGCTTTAAGATAACATAGGCAACTGCCTTAATAGTAATTTTCCTCTCATTTCCTTTTTCTGTCCTTCTCAGTACAGTACAGTAATTTTTGACTTTAGAGATCTCATCTGGAAAGTGTTTCTATGACATGATATCTTGTAATAAAAGATTTCTGAAAGAAAACCAGTTGATATGTTTCCTTTTCTTTTCCTTTTCCTTTTCTTTTCAAAATGTTTGTTGAACACTGAATGTAGTATGTTAAACTCTCAACAACAACAGTTGATTTTATTAAAAGTGTCTTAAAAATCAGAAGCTTAGACTTGACAGATTGCTCTGCACATCAGTGCTTAAATCCCAGGAAAGTATTTAACAGCTTGTACAAAGCAATATACCAACATAATAAATGGAAATGCATTTTTCTATGCAGAGTATTTACTGAAGGAGAAATACTTTCATAAAAAAAAAAAATAGAAAGAAAGAAAGAAACAACTGTAAAAAACATGCACACACATTCTCCAAAGAAGAGATAGCCTGACAACTGGAACAGGGAGCAGATGGATCTTAGCTTTCAAGGTATCTTACCATCCTCTGTACACAATATCAACTAAGCTTTCCAAATGCACACAAATATTTTTTACAAAATAGATCAATAATACTTTTAAAAATTAAAATTATCTTTGGAAAAATATTTTACCTTGTGGAAACAGGGAAAATCTGAACTGTTTCAAAGGTGAGTTATTCCGATTTCATCAAATTCTCTGAAATACTACAAAAAATATATATCTTTCTCTGTTAAGTAAAATAATTCAGAGGAAAAAAAAACAAACTTTATCATAGAAAAGCAAATAGATAATATAAAAAGAATAAGGGAATCTTTAACTGCAAATCATACCACTTTTTTTTTTTTCCCCAAATATTGATATCAAACAGGATGCTGAGATATTTACAGCAAAGATCAAATAGAGATCAAGAAGGTTTTGTACAAAGGCAATCTTAAAGGAAAATATGATCTATTACCGATATTTCAGCAACTTAATCTATTTGGATTTACTGTGTCACTGTTGTGGACACACCAATCAATTTAGTATACCAGCCACATAATTCATCTGCAATAAAAGTCCTTCACCTTGAATAGCACTTCCTTCACCAACTATCACTACAATATGGTTTTATATTTAAAAAATAATAATTTCTAAATGGTAAATGAATTGTAAACAGTCTCCTGTTTAAACTGCTGTTGAGGTGTGCCCTCTAAAGGGCTGTAAGACATTGTGTCTGCAATGCTGGATACCTGAATGGCATTTCTATTTCAACTGATTAAGTAGAAAATAGAAATGGTGGAGATTATTTTGTATATAAAAACTGTGTAGTGTAACTTCTTAGTTTTACAAAACTCAAAAAAACTTGTTTGTTTTCTTTAAATTATTTTTTTTTCTAGTGGGAGGGGGGTGGGTAAAATAAAAAGTGGTATATAACTTTAAATTTGAGATTTTGGACTGATCTGTAGCTAACCATGAAGTATTTGAACCGTTTTTTGAGCCTAATGGTTAACTTCATGAAGCAATACAGGGCAGGGAAAAACAACTTGTGAATAATAAACCTTCTGCAATTTGCCAACAACGTAGAAGCAGCCTTCATGCCTGATCTTGGTGGTGTGACTGGCAGCAGGGATGGTCTGGCTTAGCATCCCCCACTTATCTCCTTTGTCCAGCTGCAGGAGGGAGGAAGCCATCAGAGGCTGCTGAGACTGTCACCTATGGTTCTCCCTTGCATCAAGAAATCAATGTGTCTGATGGGCAAATACTTTATACTGTCTTTTACAGAAATGAACTTGCCACCACTTGACAGCATCTCAACCTTTTATACCTACTAAGGAAGGAAACAATAATTCTGTTCTCTTCTCTCTAGGTTTTTCTATATACTACCTCTGACCATGTCCTAAATGAATCAAGAAATCAATTTGCAGTCCCTCTGCCTCAGTTAAATCAAGCTTATTCACAGTTTCTGCTGAGTAAAAAATATTCAGCTCTTCTCCACAGGTATCTGCTGTCACTTTGACAAGGTATATCAGAGCCTTCACCAACGGTATGATGTACAAAATGTACCATTTCCCTTATATTTTATTAGCCTTACTTGAACTTTTTTTTGTTATTGCATTGCTTTTATTAATAATATCTTAGTGAAATAATTCTGTTCCCAGAATCAGTGCCTATTAAATACAACTACTAAATGAGGTGGAAAAACGAATGCTATTACCAAAAGAAGAAACCATAATATGAAATAAAGCCCCAGAATGCTTCCTACATGCAAGAAATCTGTGCTTGTAGACACTATATTTGAGGGCATATTCTTGATTTGATTTTCTCTTTTCTGCTGAGAAAATTGTTTCAGTTGCAGGAAATTATTTATTATATAATAGTTTAAGGACTTAGTGTAAGAATAATTGTTGGGGTTTTTTTGTTTTGTTTTGTTTTTTTGGTGTTGTTTTGTTAATAAGGAGTTGATGAGAGCAAATAGTTATTCGTTTGGGTTGTTTGTATGTTGGTGGTAGAAGAATGCCTGACAGTGGCTTTTCATTATTTAAAGAAGAGCTACAGGAGAGAAGGGGACAGACTCATTATCAGGGTCTGTTGTGATAGAACCAGGGGAAATGGTTTCAAGCTTAAAGATGATAGAATTAGGTTATAAGCTGCCTGGATATAAGGGAAAAGTCTTTTAGAGTGAGGATGGTGAGGCACTGGAACAGGTTGCGCAGAGATGTGGTAGATGTTCTGTCCCTGGAGACACTCAAGGTCAGGGCCAACCAGACCCTGGGCAACCTGATCTATCTGTGGATGTCCCTGTTCATTGCAGGGGAATTGTACTAGATAACCTCTAAATGTTTCTTTTAACTCTAAGGATTCTATGATTCTGTGATTCTATAAGAACTAATAAGCTCTGCTCATGAAAAAAAAGGCCTCAGAATCTGACCTTGGACAAGGACATGAGGAGGCTCATATTTCCATTGCAGATAGTTTGCAGTAACATCCCATATTAGACTCTCCTTTTGATGCACATTCTTCAGTATTTACTACCTATCCATATGTGTCAGCAGTGGCAGGATGTGAACCCCAGTTGGATCCACTATGCTGGAAAGAGCAGCCCTGTTACTACAGCAGTGATTCATCCTGTGTGCAGTCACCCAGGGAGATATGGCCACTACTTTTTGTGTAGGGAGAAACTACTTACATACAAGTGGGAAGATCCAAGGGGGACTAAAAAGACCCCAGAGACCCCCATGATGGCTCCATCTTGGACTCTGCACAATACAGTGGGAGCAGCCATGCTTATCTGCCTGATCTCCCTTTTCAGTAGTGCGGTCTCTTGCAGCATGGGACAGAGGAGTCACGTTGCTTGTAAAATTGCATATATCAATTGAATGATTAAAACGTTTGAGCATCTGAGCCCATTCAATTTCCACACTGAAGATCAAATTGATCTTAAGCCATGGCAGTCTTTCAGACTGGCTTCTGTTTTCCTGTAATCATTAAGGGGGTAGAAATCTCTTCATGAGACTGAAAAATTGCTGATTTAAAGAGCTGAGTAGAATAATATTACACGTAAGGCACCAGCAAATGGTCTAATTTTATAACATTTGCACAATCCTGAAAATGCTCATATGAAAAGCTGAGCAATCAACACAGTTTATCTCCATATGACATTTCCAAATTCTATTTATGTATTTCATGGGTCAGTCTTTTACAAAAATAGCTTTGTACACCAGCTATCTAATGATCTGGCATTTGAAACCAATTCAATTTATATGTTAAATTTGATGTGAGGGGAAAACCAATGGACTTACCACTTTTTTGTGGTGTAAGTCTGGATGTCATCTTAATTTGTCTGGAAACATCTTTCTATATTCCAGGGGTACAACAAGGGATATAAAGTAACATAAATCATTCTGGCTGATCTACCATTGGGATTTACTGCTAAAGGTAAATTTTGACCCAGCCAGTATATATTGGAGAGATTCATTAAAAAGAGTACTAGCAATCTCTTAATCTTCTCCGACACTTATCTGCATCTCATGAAAGATGAAAGAGCGAGAGATCAGTCACTGGAAGATGAACGGGGCAGTAACTTAAACTAGCACTATTTTCCAATTTACTGCCAAAGGGGATGCAAATCCTTGGACTGGAGCCTGTGCAGTAGCAGGGCAGCTAACAGCTTCAACAACTTCAGCTTCAAGGAAATGCAAAAACCATCACATTTCTATAAACAAATGAACAAACAAACAAACAAGAAATGGTAAAAGTTTAATGTCTTTAACAAGTTTCTATCACTGTTGTCCAAAAGAAAACTGCACAGAGACTGTACCTACTCCTATTGCTTGCAATACTGAAGGATAAAGATTCCAATTTCCACAAGTCCAGAAAACATCCTCTGGCTAAAGATGCCTAACACTGTCAAAACAGCTGTGGAAAACAATCTTGTCTTTCAACATTCAACAGGAAAATCTCTCTTTTTTGTAGTTTTATGTTTTGAAATGTTCATTTATTGTGATGTTTTTTTAAAAGTAACTGCCACCACTGAGATTACTGTTCCAACAGTTTAAATGGGAAGGAATCGAGGGACCCTCTTAACTTTAAAGAAACAGGTACGTGATTCCTGTACCAAAAAAAAACAACCAACCAACAACCAACAACAACACTAAAAACAACTACAATCAATTAAAAAGAAAAAAAAGTTGACCAAACTCCATGAAATACAATTGCAATTCTCTCATTTTCCTTTTTACACGCACTCCACACATTATTTATTTGTTGTATAATTATAGTATTTCTCTTGTAATTCTTTGTGCCAGAATAACATAGTTTCACTACGAAGGCTACCAATAGTAATTTTTACAGTGATGATGGACTCTGGGACAGTATGGTAGTTTTCTGTATTCTTTGTGTAGGATGAAAGAGTCAGAATTTGCATCATATGGAGAAAAAAATACCATTTAATAACCTCTCAGTGTCATGGATAACAGTTAAAGGACAACGTATGATTGCCCCTACACTGTGTTCATCATCTCAAAAAATGCATATGAGTAAGGATGATAGAGGGCTTCTGTTCCAGTCTGCACATTCATGGAAATCCTCATGGAAATACATAATGCAAATCACAATTTTCTGTGTAGGCACATGTATTTATACAACTATTTTCTATTTGTATTTATACAACTATATTCTATTTTCAATAGAATTTCAAAAAATAGGCAAAGAATATATAGAGTATTCTAGATTATATAAACCTTAAGTGCTACTGCATTACAATTTCTCTGCTTTTTTTTTTTTTTTCAACTAACATGCTTAATTACTATGTGTGATTGACTCCTAAGAAGTCAATTTTGTTCACTTTGACCAAACCTGTATGAGAATGAGAGCAGGGTGTTTTTAATTCTTATTCATAGAAGTATTTAATATATTTTAACACAGTTGCAAAACACTTTACACATAAAATTGTTAAATAAAATTAAATTCCAAGAGCTTAAAATTGTCATTTTCATTACCTATATAATCTATCACTGTCTTAAAGATCTGTAAAACACTAAAAAAGTGTTTGTTCTCCAGAGAGATTTTATCCTGATTTTACTGAATCAGAATAAATGCCTCAAGTCAGTGATTAGTCACACTGAATTCATTTATTTTCTTGCTAATTACATTTTACAATTTACTCTAGTAGGATGTGTTTTGGTCTTCACTGTGTCAGAATTCTTTGTAAAAGCAAACCAGGAGAACATCAAGTGAAAATTCACACTTCCTCTAATGTTTTGTTAGTAATTTTGCCACTGAGAAATTGGAAGGTGACAATAGTAGGAATGCAAAATAACTTTGTTCTTCACAAATTTAGTATTGTAGCAGAATAAGATATTATTGGCAATCTTAATTCAAGTATTACTGTGCTTTTATTTGTAGCATTATATCTGCAGACACAGTCTTTTACTGTGGTGTTAGGTTGTGGTATTTTTTTTTGTTTGGTTGGTTGGTTGGTTGGTTGGTTGTTTTTTTTCCAATTGAATATCCATTGTGCTGTTGCTTATTTTAATGACTCTAATTTCATTGCCTCAAAAAGATTTTGACATAACAGCTAGACCAGTGGTCTGAGAATTGGAGACTCTAATTTAATATCATTCTCCATCTACAAAGTCTTCACTATGTTTATGTCCCGCTATTAAGGCTGGGGAGTAATGTCCTTCTGCAAATGCTTAACAGTTGCTGCTTGTTAGCACGAGCAATTGCAACTTTTTTTATACTGCAGGCAAAGACACTGTGGAGAAGAGGTTTGTCTATCTGCGTATCCAAGCATTATGATGTTCCCAGCTTTGTCCCATGCAGTCTTACTGACACTGCTCCATCCTCATTAACTTCCTCTGTAATGGATATCCACCTTGTCTGCTTAGCAGGGCTCAGAATGAAAGCTTCCACAATACTTATGGTCCTTCTGGCCAGGATAACTGACCACATAGTGCATGCTTGCTTGTCCATCTTCAGAAACATGCATTTTGCTGGAGTATGTATGTTGAAAGGAGGGATAAGGAAGACATTCTGTTATTTCTTCTGCTTAGCAATGTGTAGGCTCACAAGCACTTATGAACATAGTTGAAATAGAGAGAAGATTAAGAGACAGTGGTGGAATAAATTTTTACTGCCAGTGGTAGAAATTAAGACTTTCTGTGACTTGTAATATAAATACAACAAAAGTATTGTTTTTTGCCTACAACAGAACTAAAACTCAAAATTATGTATTGTATTGCTAGATCTGTTGATAAAACTACTAGTTTGTAATTAAACAGATTCTAAGTAGAAAAAACTTTTGGATTAGTGCTGAACAAAAATTTCACATGTGTAATTAAAATCAATATGATACAAAAGCCATAGAATGAAAATGTCAAGGAGTTATAAAGTATCAAAGAAAAAAAAAAAAGGAGGGGAGGAGGGGATTAGGGGGGACAACGCTGAAAAGTAACAGGCAGCCTAAAAGATGAGGAGTGTGAAAAATCTGCCTTATAGCATGTTACATACTGCCTTATTAATTCAATATAAAAATGTGCTGGTATTGCCTGATATTTAGTTTAGGTTAGTAATTATAAATCATCTGAAACAAGAAGGCAATGTCTTGAGTTCATTTTTAAATATTCAGTGTTATACACGTTCTGAATGTAAGATATGCATTAAAACATCATAAGTTATCTGAAATAAGGTATAAATCATCACATTTGTGCTCTAAAAATGTGTGGATTTCCATGGCAGGGCTGTAATTTTATTCTTTGATTTTAAGCTTCTTTTCACAGAGTACTCTGTGGGCAAGCCGCTTTTTCTTCCTCCCTCCTCTTCACTTAAAAATGAATCCAACAGTGGGTTTTCATTGTCTTTTAGCTCTTACGTCAATGTGTTTTTCAGACTGTAGAAAACCATAAATTCTGAACTCCAGACACAGCCCTGTCTGTATTCATTTTATGTAACTGCTTGGTTCAACGCTTCTAACAGGAAAATACTGAACATTGAAACGTATCTTTATAACCCTCAAAACTGAATCCACAGACCAATTTTTGCACCTTAGTGCAATTTTATCCTCCTACAAATCAGAAGTAGTTTGTCTGAAATGTTTTTACAACTGCAATTGACTCTAAATTACACTTTATTAAAAAGTAATGACATAATCCAAATGCCATTTAATTCTATCAGTTTCATAGCATAATAATCTGTAAAAATGAATGAATTGACCAATATTTAGCATTTTAATAACGAATGCTTATTCAGTATTTCTGGGCTACATTTTAATGTATGCTTCTCGGATAGAGCCTAATCAAAGAGTTTAAACATGAAAAATAAATTATAACTATACATCCTAACAGCATACTTGGAAAGTTTGGCAGAAACATGCAATATAAATATTTTGATAGTATATATATTGCACTACTCTGTGAAAATTTTGTTTATTGACAAATTGCCATTTTTCATTTAAGATCCAATAAAAGTAGAAGAATCCTTTTTATTGTGGTCTGAAACAGTTTACAGTTATTTGATGTAGAATTATAGAGAGTAACAAAAAAATGAATGTAAAGCCAGGGCTAAGCTGTAATTTAAGAAAATAGATTTGTATTGCTACTGTGAAATGGAGAATAGCAAGACAAGAAGTATTTCTAAGTATTCCTGTAAGATAACAAAAGTTTTCACTCTAAGCACTGTAAGCACATTTTAATGGCAATTACTGGCATGAGCGTAGATGAAGTCTTCATAGACAATATGTCAGAGGTGGGGCTCTTGCAGAAACAGCTTGATAACCAGCATGAACATTTTAATGTGCAAGTTGTGCAGGCATAGCAATGTTTTCACCTGGTAAATCCAACTTGGTTATATTTCAGCAGCTAGAGGAGCTACACAACAAACTCAGAGGAAACAGCAAAAGTTATTTTTTCCTTTTAGAAGTTGTGGTTGACTCCGGGTTTTGTCTTCGTCTGTCATGGATTTTGCACAGGAGACACCCAGATAAATAGTTTCAATTTGATTTTTGAAGAAAACAAAGAAAAAAATAAAGATCTTACCTGTGTAACCTCAGGGCCTTCAAGGTTTGGAGAAGTGAGTATCGTTAAAGTCAAATTAAACAACTGATGAGGAGAAGTAAGAAGTTCTTTTTAACTTCACAGATCCTTGAAAAGCTTTCGGCGTTACAGCTTCCTGCCAGGGTAAGTCACTCCTGCTTTTATTTTTGAAAACTCACAGTACGACACTGCATACTGCGTGCTATTTTGGGTGCCCTGAGTAAAACTATGAACACAGGCACTTTTGTGCAAAACATCATAAGGCCTCTCTGATGTTCATTCAGAGTTCAGAATTAAAATGCAGAAGGCTCTAGCAAGCAAAATACAAGCTGATTTTTTTTTTCCTAGTGGAAAAATAAAGTACTCCCTGGCAAGTAACCAAGGTGGTGGAAAGGTAATTCATTTTGTGTGAGAGTCTTTTGCAAGTGAAAGGGATATGCCCTCTGTTTAGAGATTAGTCAGGGAAACAAGTGATCAATTTAGAGTAGTCAAAAAGTTAGTGAAAGAAGAGAGTTTCTGAAATCCTTTTTTTTTTTTTTTTTTCAGTCCAGCCTTTTTATTTTCCCCTAAACAATTTAGTTTCAAGAATCATAAAATCTCAACAATGATAGGAAACAAAAACAACAATGCTCAACTTGTAGTTGAATGTGTTTTCTTATGTATTTTGATAGCTTTTCTTGCAATTGTCTATAAAATATGTTTTTCTATTACCTAGAGTTGTTTATTGTTTTTGTTTTTTTTTTTTTAACCACCTGAAAAAGATAAGGAAATGGTATAAACATGATTAAAAAAAAATAAAAACATTGTTCAATAGGAATATATTTCTTTCATTTAAATGAAATTTTGTGTTAAATAAATTCAGGAAATTTTGAACAACAGTTCATATACTTACTGTACTCTCCTTGCACTCTCAAAAATACATTAAGGACATTTTGGGACTACACAAGAGATGTGGATTACAGTAACACTGCTGCAATGATTATGGTAGATAGGTTTATGGTAAGATAATTCTAGTGCTATACAAGTATTACTCTTGGCTAAGACACTTTCTGAGAAATCTAAAAAGTTAAAACAAAGCCATCATGTTTTTCCAGACTTAATGTATCCTGCTAATAATAAAACTATCTAAGTAAATAAAAACAAGCAAGAACAAACAACATTTCAACACAGTTTTGGAGTTTTCCTTTATGCTGTTTGTGACTTCAGGAATTACTTCTCCTTTCTTCTTCCTCACTCAGACTAAGAAGCTTTAGCATCTATGCCTATGTGCAAATTGAGAAACTTTTATATGATTATTTATCACAATTTTTCATAATTATTTCTAAAAAGACAGGAAAATAAGTTCAGCTCTGCATATCTTGCTCAGACATTCAGAAGTCATGGCCAGAACACAAAAGACAGTATATAGGAAAATGTGATTCTTCAGCATATGTAGTACATTAGTCTCACTGACTTACTAGCGTTGCAGAATAGGTGACATTTCATTCTCCAGAGCAGGATTAAGTAGAAATAGGTGAAAGAAAAGGATAAAAGCATTGCTGACAGTTGTTAAACAAGGTATGTTCATTTGCTGAGCATGCTGTCTTTTCACAGGGTGCAGTGTGAGGTGTGCCATCTGAAGGGAATGGAATAGAGCAGTAAGAAAGAAAGCAAAATAGAAGTGTTTGCTGAAGAGATTATGAGGCAAATTAGACAGCATAGAGAAGGAGACTTTTAGCAGGGTACAGTTAGTGTGCAGCAGTAAGGGCAAAAGAAATGAACTATGTAGTCTGCACCTTAAGAAAGGCATACAAGAACGCAAATTCCAAAAATTATGAAAAAAACATTTCTCAACCAAGAGAAAAACTCATGCATACACACAAAGTAGCATTCTCATATGATAAACAGTCTCTTCTTTGTCTATGCACCTGTTTGCAATAAGCTTTTTTATATTAACATTGAAGGGATATAATTTTGACTGTCACAAACTGATGAAAACGTTTACCCTGTTAGTTTTTTTTTTTCCGGCCTCATATACCATATTGTTTCCCGCAAAGAAGAATCAGCAATATGGCAGCTTTCAGCAACCAGCATCACTTTGGCTGCTGACACAGTTTCCATCTAAGGTATGTTAAAAGCTTAACATCATCTCACTCCACTAAGAAGATCTGTTGCTCGCTGCCAGCAGAATTAGCAATGCAATCAGAACAAATGGACAGCCCACTTGGGAGGGAACATGTGATGAGCTTTGTGATCACCACAGAAAAATATTCCTGGAGGTTTGGAAAAAGTTGAGTGAACATTAATTTATCCAAATAAATGAATAAGTTAACATAGAGCTCCTGGAAATAAACTTTTTCCACAGATCTAGAGAGAGGTAGATGTTTAGCAAAACATCATACAGACTGCGGGTCAGAATTCAGTCATAAATTATTATAAGATACAGAGAAGAACAATAAGATGTGTATTTTTCCCATGTGGTTAACTGTGTAGCCCTCATACATTTTTTCACACATGTGGACAGCCCACTACAAGAGTTAAAAAAAAAAAAAAAAAACTGTTCTATCTCTGCAGGATGTGGGTAGATATGTAGATAAGTGTTTTTATACTCATTCACATGTAGAAAAAATAAACAACATGAAGGGAGAAAAAATATTACAAATGTTAACCACTGGTTCATGAAGGAATAGTATGGAGACAAAATCTATAGCTATGATTGATTAACCTATTGTTCTGATCCATTATAATTTGTTGGGATAAGAACTGATATAGACATTAGTTTGAGAATTGGTCAGTTCAACCTAATTTGGAAAACACATTTGTATATACATTTCAGTGGCTGAAAAATAACCCTGCTGGGTTTGTTCTACAAAACTAAATTAAATATTCCAGTTTCAGAAATGTCAAAGTGTTGTTGTTTTCATGTTTGTGTTTTATTTTTTTTTAATTAATCCCCGTGACATTTTCACTCAAAAATGTATGACATTAAATAAAACAACAAAAAATAAAACAAAGAATTTCCTGTCTGAAGAATCTGAAAATGTCAGTGCTTTATCCTATGTTTTACCAGCTAAGGATAAATCATAGGTTTGAAATTGATGGCTTGAAAGACAATTGTGTAAAGAGAAAAGCCTTTGAGGTGAGCCACTGTGTGAGGAAAAGATCCAACTGTCATCCCTGCTGCCAAGCAGAGCTGCATGGGAAGAAAAAAGCAAAAGGACAAAATATTTTCTTTTTGTCCATGGGAACTATGAAGCTTGCACAAGACAAAGTGCCTTTACTCTAATCTCTGAGGACCACCTATAAACTCTAAATTTCTTTGGCTTTCTAGGTATGGGAGAGGGGAAAATAACACAATTTTTCTTAGAGATCTCTTTTTTCTGGAATGAAAGCTAGAATTTTCAATTATAGCCTGAGTAAAAGTCTTTCTCCCAGCAAAAAAGAAACTAAAATAACCATGCTTCCTTTGATGTGCCTTTTTTTAGTTGGAGGGGGGTAGAAATTTCTCCCTCTTTCTTTCTGTTGCTTTAATTCAGGAAGGGGGCAGTTGGGAAAAAAAAGAAATATTTTGCAACACGTGTTTTGCATTCAGATTCAACGGTAGACATAAGAGAAGTCAATACAAATTTCACACTTCTATTCCTTGGACAACAATTTAACCTGAACTGTCCTTAAATTAATCCTAGCTTATTTTTGTTGTTGCTGTTGATGATGATAATTGTTTTCACCATATTCAAACCTATCACAAACTAAAAGAATATCTTGTTTTGATGTGTGGTTTTTGTTTGTTTGTTTGTTTTTGTCTGTTGTTGTTTTTTTGTTTGCTTGTTTTTGAATTTAGGAGTAAATAAGTAAAAGCAGAATTCAGAGCATTCCACCTGCCCATACTCCCAAAAATAAAGCAAGAGGGCCAAATGAATTACTTCAGATGAAATAATCACTCTGTCTTCTGTAAAGTATCTGAAGTTGGGCTTACAATGTTATTTATTTTGCTGCAATTCTCATAACAGTATCAACACTGACAGTCTTCTTTTTATGTTTGTGTATAAATGTAAATATTAACAGCATGTTCTATCGAAAAACCAGCTTGAAGCTGCAGTGAAGTCAGTGGAACTCCTAAGGCAACCAGCAGATCAGTTTATGTGGGCTAAACTTCAGAATCCTAAATTGTGTTTATAAACAATAACAAATTCTACATTTTTGTTTGTTTGTTTTGCTCTGTTTTAGAGGAAAATAAATAAATAAATAAATGCTACCATAACTGTTAACATGGCACTATCTCTCACAGATTCATAGCTGGTATAAGTTCATCCTTCCTTTAAAAGGCAAAGACAGGTCAGTTAATACTGAACAACTGCTGGTTGTAAAATACTCCTGTTTGATCTGTGAACAGGATGGGCAGAAGTAAAGCACAATTGGTATGGTCTACACCAGTCAGAACAGCTGAAGAATCTGACATGAGTATCACATGAATAACAGCACGGAACTGTGTTGCCCTCTAAGAGGCAGAGGCACAGTTCACCAACAAACAAGTACTTCTACAATAAAATCTAAGAAAAATCAGCCTGCTCACATTGTATTATTTTATAGTAAAATAAAAGTATCCACAGAATCTGTTTAAATCATCGATTATGTGTTTCACAATTTGGCACCAAGGATATAAGATGTTTGTGTGGAACTAGTTCTTGTTAATGTGTGTTGTTGGGCTTTTTGCAACTGAGAGAGAACAAAGAATATATGTGTGTAGTTGGTAGTGATGTATCTAAAGGACAATAAAAATACAGTAAAAATATAAAGCTTAAGCTGTTACTTCTTGGAGGTGTGGGAGAAGGTTATTTTTACAAAGGAACAGAGAATAAATAGGAAAGCTGCATAAAGATGGAAAAACAATTCTGTGAGTGAAAATTTCTGAGTATCTTGGAAACATTCGGCTAGTTCCTGGCAAACAGAAAAGGAGGACAGGACAAAAAAAAAAAAAGAAAAGAGAGAGAGAGAGAGAAGAAAACATCCAGACCTCCTTTCCAGATTACAGAAAAATTAGTCAAAATTAAATATGCTGTAGATGCAGTAAGTAGGCTGGGAAAGACTTTGCATTCTAAATTAAGAACAGATAATTTGTCTTTCCAAGAATAAACCAGATGGAGAGACTGTGACTTGCACAGCTTGATCAGTAGCCAGGCAGAGGACCAGCTTTTCTGGCATTCAGGAGAAGGAGAAGGCAATGCTCAAGTAGCATGACAGAGTCCTAGTCAAATGAAGACATGCGAAGCCCAGGAGCAAGGTCAGCCATGCCATGGGTGCTGGCCAGCTCACTTCCAGCCAGATGGAGAACAGCTCATACAGCAGTTGGGCTGCTGCCTTCAGGAGCTATCCCACCTCCCATGCAAGCAGCAGGGTTGTGAGGTTTCACACAGGGAAGGAGGCTGATAGGAAAAGGAATTATCATTGCTATTCAGTGACTCTGATCTTTGGAAAGGGCTTAGGGATTCAGGAAGCTAAATCCAGTAAGGATGCAAAACAGACAGTTGAATTCTGTTTCGTACAAAATGCAGAAGCTTTTCTTTTTTTGACCTTGGCTAGATACCTTGCCTCCCAAAATGGAAAAGAAATATGACACTATTTATTTCAGTTGCCCAATGTTTTTAGGATCACTGGTAATATTTATCATAGGCCCGAACTCAAATCTTTATGTTCCTTAGAGTACTTAAAAGTAACATTCATAATATTATTTGTATTAGACTAATTAAAATGTTTAATCTTTATTTCACAACAAGAAAAAAAATATTCAATGTTTACTTAAGATTAAGAGTCTGACATAGCTTTCATTAGTACCATACTATAACTTAATGGTTTTACTAGTGTTTTAATACCAGTACAACAGACATAAATAATGCTTATATTGCAACCCGATAACAGTAATTTGATGTTAGACAAAACTTTTGTCTGTATCCTGTTTTCATCTATAGATATATGATCAGAATCAAACAATAACATGGGAAGAATCAAACAAGACAATAAAGCCCTGGCAGTGCAAGTGAAGAACACTGGAGCCCAAGTTATCTTTTCTTCAGTTTTGCCAGTTGGAGGAAAGAGGAAAGCCAGAAATAGACATATGATGCATAACTTCTGGCTGAGTGGCTGATGCTGGAGAGAAGACATTGGTTTTTATGACAGTAGGACTTTCTGTGAAGATTATAACCTGCTAGGGAGGGTTGAAATCCACCTGTTTAGAAGAGGTGGTTCAATCTTTGGCAGCAAACTGGCTAACCTAGTGAGGTGGGCTTTAAACTGATGGACTTCAGGGGTGAGGTCCAAAGTGGTAATGTTCATGCCATTGCAACTGATGTGGGAATAAATCAGGCCAATCAGATGAGAGACAAATGTTAGTTGCTTCCTGTGAGATGAGGCTGAAGGCCAGATGTCTTAGGAGTATAGCTATGGGGGATTCTTTTGCATCCCTGGAGGAAAACTGGCATTCTCTGCTCCCTTTTATTCTCAAAAGTGTCTGTATACCAGTACACACAGTGTGGGTAATAAACAGGGAGAACTAGAGATCTGTGTGCATTTCACAGGGCCACGATCTCGTTGTGATCATGGAGACATGATGGGACAACTCACATGACTGTAATGCTGTCATGGATAGCTATGTCCTTTTTAGGAAAGACAGGCTGGTGAGGCAAGCTGATGGAGTTTCTCTAAGCAACTGGAATATATCAAGCTCTGCCGAGATGCATGACAAATGACTTGAGAGCTCGTGTGTGAGAATTAAGGGTCAAGCTAGTATGGGTGACAGCGTTGTGGGTGTTTACTACAGGCCACCTGAACAGGAGAAGAAAATAGATGAGGCCTTCTACAGACAGTTGGAAGTAGCCTCACAATCATAGGCACTGATTCTCCTGGAGGACTTCAACCACCCTGATATTTGCTGAAAAAGCAACACTGACAGGCATAAACAGTCCAGGAAGATCCTGCAGTGCATGTGTCTCATCCCACTTGGAGGGTTGCAAGGAAAGTAAATCTTTGGAATCCTTCAAATAAGACACTCCCTGC
Source organism: Gallus gallus (assembly GCF_016699485.2). Classification (NCBI taxonomy): domain Eukaryota; kingdom Metazoa; phylum Chordata; class Aves; order Galliformes; family Phasianidae; genus Gallus; species Gallus gallus. The sequence goes on along the minus strand of NC_052533.1, from coordinate 94,772,634 downwards.
TCAACAAGGGTCACTCATGCGTCAGTGTCAGACAGTGAATCTGAGGAACAATAAAAGACATTTTATGGAGCTTTCTAACAACAACTAACCAACTAATCTGAGGTAAAATTAGGCAACTTTCAAAAAACAATTAATAAGCATTATACCCTTATTAGGTATTTGGCATAGATGTTATTTTGTTGTCAACTACTTTGAGGAAAAATTAAGCAACAGCTACTAAAGAAAAGGGAGTAAAAAAACAAAACATTGAGGGGTAAGAGAAGGAGAGGAAAAAAAAGAGAGACAGACAGACATACAGACAGAGTTCACCACTCCTCAGATCCAGTGTTTTCTCGGGTCTGGATTCTTGATCTGTAGCTTGTGGGTCGACAGAGGTAACTGTGAGTGTTCACCTTTACATAGCCAAGTTAGTCCAAGACCACCCTTGGGGTGGCAACCCACTTGTGTCTAGAAGATTCAGGAGTTTTCAGAAAGGGGCTCTGGTGGTCATGCACCTCCTCAGTGGTTTTTTTCCCTTAGCTGATGTTTTTCAGCTGTAAGAGGAAACAGATGCTGTCCATAAAAGGAAGTAAACATATACAGTCCATCAGTCTGCCTCTGCAAAATGAGGGTCCATGGATCTTAGAGCTTCCAACTCAGTCATTTAGGCATCATTCTGTATTAGATGTTTGAATCAACAAATTCCTTGTCAATCTCAAACAGCATGGAAGATAACTTTCTGATGCAGGTGGAAGGGGACAGAATGCAGGGATGCCACAAAGAAGGCTAAGGTCCCCTTGGAATTAAATCTGTTGAGGGAGATCAAGGACATCAAGCAAGGCATCATTAAGTATTTCAGTGGCAAAGGGACAACTAAGGAACATTTGGGCCCTCTGTTTAATGATGAATATACTGGTAATGGAGGACACTGAAAAGGCAGAACTACTGAATACCTTCTAAGCTTCGGTCTGCACTATTGAGACTGACCCCCCAGAATCTCAAACCCTGGAGATAAAAGAGACAATCTGGCAATTGGATGAGGAATGGAAGACCTCCCCTTTGTCAAGAAGGATCTCATCAGATATTGACTAGGAAAACTTGATAAGCGCAGATCCATGGATCCCAATGAGATGCATCCATGAGTGCTGGCAGAAATGATTGCTGAACCACTCTCTGTCATCTCTAGTTTGGACTAGAGAAAGCCATTGTCACTCCAATCTTCAAAAAGGCAAGAAAGAGAGGGGGAACTACAGACCAGTCAGTCTCATCTCTGACACTGGGAAGGTGATGGAGGAACTTATTCTGGATGCTATCCCCAAGCAAGTAGAAGAAAAGAAGTTATTGAGAGTAGTAAGCATGGATTCACCAAGGGGAAGTTCAGATTTCACCAATCTGAAACTAGACGACCTTTGAGGTCTTTTTCAACCCAGGCCATTCTATGATTCTATGATTCAATGATTCTATGTCATCACCAGCTGAGCAGATGAAGAGAGAGCAGTGAATATTCTGTACCTTGACTTCAGCAAGGTTTTTGACACTGTCTCCTATAGCATCCTGGTATGTAAGATTAGGAAGTATGGGACAGATAAGTAGATAGTGAGGTGAGGTGAAAACTAGCCGACTGGTAGAGCTAAGAGTGTTGTGATCACTGGTGCAAAGTCTATTTGGAGTCCTGAGGCTAGTAGCATTCCCAAGGGGTCTTGGGTCTGGTCTTGTTCAACCTCTTTATCAATAACATGGAAAAGGAGAAAGAAATCATCCTCAGCAACTTTGCTGATGATACAAAGCTGGGAGGAGTGGCTGACACATCAGAAGTCTATGCTACTGTTCAACAAGACCTGGACAGATTGGTGAGTTTGTCAGAGAGGAACGCGATGAGATTCAACAAGAACAAATATAGAGTCCCACATCTTGGAAGGAAAAAACACATCTATCAGTACAGATTAGGGGATGACCTACTGGAAAGAAGCTGTGCAGAGAAGGACCTGTGTGTCCTGGTGGACAGCAGTACTGTGTCCAGTTCTGGGCTCTCAAATTCAACAGAGACAGGGAACTACTGGAGAGAGTCCAGAGGAGGGCTATGAAGATGACTAGGGGACTGAAACATCTCTTGTATGAAAAAAGGCAGAGAGATGTAAGACTGTTCAGTCTGGAGAAGAGAAGACCGAGGCAAGATCTTAGCAACACTTATAAGTATCTATTGAGTAGGAGTGAAGTGGATGGGGCCAGGATCTTTTTGGTGGTGCTCAGCAACACAACAAAGGTTAAAGAGCACAAACTTGAACATAGGAAGATCTATATGAACACCAGAAAAACATGAGGAAAAAAACTTATTTACTTTGAGGGTAACAAAACACTGGAACAGGCTGCCTGGAGAGATTATGGAGACTCCTCTTTTGGAGGTGTTCAAGACTCCCTTTCCTGTGCAACCTACTACAGGGAACCTGCTTGAGTAAAGAGGTTTGATGATCTCCAGAGGTCCCTTTCAACCCCTACAATTCTCTGATTCCATGTTTTTACAAGCTATAAAGCTTAAACTTTGCTTTCTCCTCAACATGAATGCTATGCCTCCCAAATGTAGATTTGAAATCAGTGTTTACACCATAAAACAATGCACTAACAAGAGACCTAGTGGAAACCAGAGTCTGTATCTATCAGTAAGTCTATAAACTGAGATCCAAAACTGATATATCTGTAGCTTCATTCAAAGGTACCTAAGTACCAAAACTGACAAGAAGGCAAAGCTTATTTTCTTGGGTACATTTCTGACCTTGTGTGATTGCATGCACTCTGGTGGGATTGATCTTGTCTGCATTAAAACAATAGACTTTGGAATAGTGATAGGTACAGCTCTTTATCTTATCTGTCATCTCAACTTTAGTGATGAGCACTGTGTGTGTTAGCAAGGAAAACGTTACCTGATATGCAGGGTCCCTCTTATGTTGTGAAGGCTGCTCTAGTGATGAAGTTTGCCTAGGTGAAGTATGAAGGATTACTGAAACCAGTATGAAGAGAAACACTATGGCTATACGTAATAACTGATGTACCCTTATCTCTGTGGTTCTGCACTACATAATATATAAACTTGTCAGCGTAGTTTATTGCAAATTGATGTCTTCATTTCACTATCTCTATAGAATCTTAGTTTCCTAGTAAAGTAAACTCTTGAAATACTTGTTTAGATCTTTGATGTCATCAATTTTGACTGCATTTATTATGGAGAAAGCAGAAATTTCCAGAATTGTAAAACCCTAGAGTCACAGAAGCACTGAGCTTAGAAAAGACATCTAAGATTATCAAGTACAACTATCAACCCATCACCACCATTCCCACTAAATTTGAAGCTGATTATTTAAAACTACATTACTGAAAACAATATGTAATGGCATATGACATTCTAAATTCTGCTTTCAAATATGCTCTAGACCTGACCTGGAGACACAATTCTCAGCATAGGCCCCTGCATAGCTCTATATTAATTGGAAAAAGAGTCTCATGTAATGAAGTCTATCAATAAAATGAATTAATCAGCTTTATTGTCAATGCCCTATTGGCTTGACTTTAGAAAAATTAATGACTCGTTGTGTAATCCCATAAATTAACTTCAAACTTCTTAGGAACATCTTGAAAGCAAACAATCACAATCTTCTAGCTTAGTAGAATGACATCATTGCTTGTAACAAGATAGAAATTTCATGTAGAAAAACACGTCTTTGGAATTGCCAGACTTTGTCTGGACTCACCTTAGCCTCTTTGAATATCACTTTTATTTGTTTGCACATAAAAACAATTGTATACATAAAAGACAGGGAGTCAACTCAAGACAGTCAACATGACATGACCAAGGGAAAATCATGCCTGATCAATCTGGTGGCCTTCTATAATGGAGTGACGATAAGTGCAGACAAGCAAATGACATCACCTGTAAGGCCTTTGGCACAGTCCCACAGAACATTCCTGTCTCTACAATGAAGAGATGTGGATTTGAAGGGTGGACTTCCTGGTGAATAAAGAATTGGCTGGATAGCCACATCCAAAGAAAGTGTAGAATGAGCTACCACCCTGGATTAAAATGCTGCATAGAGGAGAGGAGGCATGGGATAATAGCAGAAACCTTAAAAGTATTGGCATAAGATGACATCAGAGATGATCAGCTCCAAAGGAATTTAACCTGTTAAGGTGGGCAAGGATGAAATAATACTGTACATAGTGCATTTGGATGCAATGTGGACATTCAGACCAATGAAGATAGAACAAGGTACAACAAACATGAAAAAAGTAACAAAATCCATCAGTGAGGAGGAAGACACTATCTGTAACAACATCTTGCTCCTGTCAGTGAAGGGCTAAGGATCCTGAAGATTCACTGTAGAATTTCCTTTAACCCACACTGAAGCAATTGACCGCAGTAGTTATAAGGGCACTGGAGACTGCTGAACACTTCACCAAAGAAAAGGGAAGCATACTAGGAATTCTGAGCATATTAAGTTTAATATTATATATTTAAAATACAACTTCTAATAACTGTAACTGTAATTATTATATCATTAGACTGCCGAGACTTTAACTAGAGTAACAAATTTTGATTTTGGATACATGCTTTTTTTCCCTCTTTGTTTATAATTATATTTGGGAGTGGCAAATTTAGGGGGAATCCAAGAAACCTACTCTTGAACTTGGATACATCAAATTGGTAGCACACATATTCATGTACCACAGACTTGAGATTTTCAGCTTAAAAATATTAAATGGTTATGAGTAGTTATTTATATTGTCCTGTTTGGTCTTCTGAACAAAGCAAAAAATGACTTCATATACACAATATGGATATTAAATGAAATTTGGTTAAGGTATTTGAGAAGGAAATTTAAGAAGACATAAGATGTTTGGTTTTTCATCTCTTGCTAGATTAAAGTATGTAGTCTGCATGTAAGAAAAAAATAATCTTTGTGAATGTATTAAAGAATAAGTTGACAATGATAAAAAAAACGAAGATATTCAAAGTACACAATTCAAATAAAACATTAAAACAAGTTGAAAGAAAAATTATTTTCTCCTTGTTCATAAAACTTACATGGTAGAGATATTAACAATATTTAAATATTCTTTAACACAGTAAATAAATTCAGCTTGTAGACTGGTAATGATATTTCAAGTGGAAGTTAGATGATTATGTCCCTAAAAGCCAAAGTATTACATAATAAAAACAATTAAACATTAAACATTTCTTAATTAATTTCTCCAGTTAAACATCTACAGTATGTAAAGTGTACATCAATGAGACTATTTAAAAAAGCCATCTTCAACAAAATCAAAAATAAAATTTACACTATAATATTCTAAGATACATTAAACAAGATTGTAGTTCTTTCTCATCTTATTTTTCTAGTGTTGTTATATAACACAAAATTTGCATGCCATAACTTAGTACATTTTTAATTTAATATTTTACAATTACTCTTAGAATAAGCAATATATGAGGGAATGTAGAATTATTCAAAAAATAATTTGTGACTATTAAAGTTAATATACCCTATTACGAGGAATAATATTCATTCTGTAGAGGTCGATGATGTGACATTTTATATTCAGTCACATTTGGCTTTGTACTTTTTTTTTTGCTTCTGAGGCCAATATATTGACACAAACCAGCTCACTCTTTAATGCTGCTTCTTAACCACTTGATCTTATTTCATAAATCCTTCAATTTATTAGAAAAATATATGCAGTCCTGACATAATTCTGCTGAAATTAGGGGCACAGCTCAAGAAATAAATTCATTCATATGTGTTAACCACTAGGTTAATGATATTATTAGTTTTTCATATTTATGTGCAGTAATGTCTAGGAGACTCTAACAGCAATTTTGTGTTAGAAAATGTACAGAGAAAAGAGTAAGTTTCTTTATCATAAAAAGTATGTATATGACTATATCTGATATTCATCAAAAAAAGATTCATTATTTGTATCTGATCTGTTCATTTTAAGCATAATGAGCAGAATATCAGAAAATAGATTCTTCTATCAACAGTAATAAAAAGCTTGCAATAGTCTTTACTTTCAGAACAGAACACTTCAAGTAACATGGATTCCTTTGTGAATTGTCCAGTACCTGTGAAAAGCTGGAGATTTTAAAAGAGCCTACATTTGTATAAGCTTTTGAATCTTCTTGGTGACTCAAGCAGGTCAGAAATGGGAAAAAATCTGAAATCTTTCACTTTTGTCATTCAGAAAATGTAGATATAAGTACAAATGAAAACTACATGCTTAGAGTTTCCTGGATTTTTTCAATTGGAAAAAGAATGTTTATCTGTATTTACTTTGTGTTCAGTTCTTGGTTAATTCATATGATTTTCCTTGTCTTTAAGGAAAAATAGAAATTAGCTAGGCCGCTTATACTTGCAGAATACATGTAAAAAAAGTAAGACCCACTCAGCCTTAGTAAGCAGTGAGAAGCAGTTAATTAGGAGATCTATTCACTCCATCAAATTTATCCAGAATGAGAGAAGGACTATACTGTTATAACCTAAGAGTCAAGCATACAAAAAAGAAACAAAATAAGCTACTGAGTAAAACAGAATTTTATGAAATATAACTGGGTATTAAACTGAGGGCTTAAAGCAGGAAATTATTTTTTAATGTGGCACCAAATTAAGAAACAGTTGGTATTTGTAAAGAACAGATGTTAAAGATCATTATAGTAACCACTGGCGATATTGTATCTTGTAATAAGCAATATATGGACACAAAATAGTCCAGGATAAAAACGAAACATATGGTGAAAATATTCTCAGTTTTCAGGGTGAAAAAGTATCTTGATTAATGTTAATTGAGGTCTTAAAAATAGATTAATACCTCAAATCATCTAACAAAGTCATGGTTTTTCCATTAAAAGAGAAAGTAGAAATTAGCACTCTCTGTGCAGAAAAGGAGTTTATGTGGCTAAATCAGTAAGTTCATTAAACTTTGAATAAAGACTAAAGCGTACACAGTAGGAGTCAAGTCTTATTGTGGTGTGTTAGGTGGGAAAGAGCTTCTCACATTTGCAATGGAGCAGACAACAAATGTCATTACTGTGATCAATACCAGCATGCAGGTTATATGCACATTTGAACAGTACAAAGGTATTATTCCCAAAAGAGAGATGTCACAGCCCACTGCTAGCCAACCAAGGAAAAGAACTACATTTCCTATACCCTACTGCAAACATATTGTTTCAGAATCAGTGGGCCATTCAATAGATATGTCAAAGAAACAACATGAAAAATTAAACTAGTTGATGATCTACCTCATAGTGCAGATAACAAATGAATAAAACAATAAGAAATTACATGGCAGGAAAAAAATGCACAAACAAAAGATGCAGAAAAATTTCAGAGGAAAGAAAAAAATAGTGTTCTTTCTCGCCTCATTTACAGTGGAGTAGATCCAAGGATTTTGTTGTTGCTTCATTCTCTAGAATTAAAAGACATCAGAAGCTAGAACACTATGACTTTTTAAAAATAACTTCTGAAAGTGGTCTGTCTCAATTCTCCCTCCTTCTTCTCTCTCTCTTTTTTTTTCCTTTCTTTTTTTTTTTAATTTTTACTTTTATTGCTGATGTTCAGTTGTATTTTTTGTTTGTTTGTTTTTGTTTTTTTACCATCTGTTTACAAAATTTTTTAGGGAGTACATTCTTTTTCACGTTACTTTTAGTAGCAATAATTTAAATAGGTTAGGAGGATAGATAGACAATGCACCTGGGATTACCAGTTTCAAAACTAGAGGTTACAGCAACAAAATATACACATGTAAAATAAAGCCACCGAACTACTCCCAGTTTACATAGACAACCCTATTAAAATGCATCTTTGTGTAGGGTTTTACACCATTTTTTTTCTCTGTAATTTAAAATAGTTTCTGCAGCCTGAACTTTACTTGCTAGTCACGTTGACTTGGTTTGTGTTTTCATATTACTGCTTATTATATTTTATTTTTTCCTTTCCCACTTTCTATTAAGAAATTGATTCTGCAAGGACAAAAAAAAAAAAAAAAAAAAAAAAAGACAGAAGGGGAAAGACTCACATAATGCAATTCATACAAAAGTGCTGTAAGTGGCTCATTTAGATATAGTTTTGACATATGGGCCAAATTAAGACTTTAAATAGTGCAATACATCTTTTAATGCAAAAGAAAGAGTATAAATGGGACTCAATTAATGAGCGGAAAATGTAAAAGACATACTGGAAAAGCTATAAATTGCTTACTAAAATAAACCAGCAAAATTAATAGGTAATGACTCTTGTAGCTCGCTGTCATGTTCTTTTAGCCACAACATCCATCAGAAAAAATACGTGCTTACACCCAGTTATTTTACTTACTGAAGTCACATGGGTGAACACTGATGAGGATAATTGTAAGGCTTTTCAAATTGCCAACAAAGAAGTAAATCAGAACTTTGGATAAAAGTATCTTGATTCTTCCATCCCAATATATTTGTGCCTGGCTGCCTTCTTCTGAAACAAGGCATCTATTGACAAGTACTGAACCCTCAAGGTGAGGGGATAGCTCCTGCAGATGGATGAGCAATGTCAAAGAAGGCAGCCCAACCATGGGAGAAGGAAAAATATAGAGAAGAGGGGAAGGAAAAAGTCTCTGTTGCAATTCACTGGCACTGATTTTCTTTCCAGGGCACAAGGCAGTGGAAAGTGTTATTTTCTTTCCTATAACTGTTGATGCTACTACATATTACTGTCTTGTAAGATAATTCACTTCAGGCTTTATCAATATTAGTTCTTAACTCTGTTGGTTTTGACTTACTAGTATAAAGATATTTTTCTTGATCCAACATTATTAATTTCTTCTAAGATGGTCTAACCAAACTTTCATCCAAGACTCTATCAATTTTATTATTACCTTAGATTTAATAAATCTTTTTAGTTATGTTTTTATCTGGTTTCTGCCATAACTACATTCCTGTTTGTTTCTTCTTCCTTTCTTGATCACTGATCAAGGTTGCTAAAGTGCCCTCATAAAATGCCCTACAAAGTATCTTCTCTATGTCCTCTAATGTTTTCAGCTTCTTTTTCCCTGTGAGTTCTTTTCACTATTTGTGTGTTTTACAAACTTTGAAAATGGTCATACAGTGATATTTTAAAGGACAGAAGAAGACAGAAATTAAATCAACCAAAATGAAACACTAATACAACCTATATTCAAACTGCAGACTATGATTGAAAGGATCCTTAGTCTAATATTCAGTAACTGATGGAGGAGGTCTCTATGGAGAGGAAATATGGACTCTGGTGTTCAGTAAGCTGATGACAATAGATGTTGATATCCTTCTTCAAAACATTTCAGATTTGATGAATACATCTTTTCACTAAGATTCTCTAAAGCAGAAATAGGGAGGATTGAGAAACCTGGCCACTTAGGTTTATTCCTTATATTATAACTGCACAAGCCTGAAATGTTCTCTCTGTAGTTTATCATAACACATTTACTTGTGTTATCTTGCTTTAGTCACATTTTAACATATAAAGCAAAACTGCCTTTCTTTGTTTGATCTGGGAGCTGTATGCAACCCAATAATAAGAAAAAATAGATTTGGGCGTTCACACAATCTCTGGGATAAAAAGTGTAACAATTTAGATATAAGTTGGCAGCATGGAAAATATGATAGTGAGCAATCTTTAAATTGAGAGTGAGATTCTTGAAATTTTAAATGAAATGAAAATATCATGATAAAGACAACACTTCAGGAATATGATAGGTAAATAAGTAAAAAAACATTACATCTGAATACTGTTAAATCACGAATGCAGTAAGAGCATATTATAGATAGGGCAATCTTTCCACAGAGTTGATAAAAAGCTTATCATATAGAATATTTTGAAACACCTACACAGCTATTGTGGTGTTTTATAAAGACATTAATTGTGACAAGACAGTAAATTACAATATATAACTTAAAAATGTGTAGTATTCTAAAATCTGCTAAGAACGTAGGTAAAAAACAAAAGATATACATGAAAGAAAGTGAAGAAAGTTCACAGTGATCATCATGGTAGTAATAAATAAATAAATAAATAAATAAAAATGAACCTGATTCTAAGCCTTACACTGTGACATCAGACACCAGAAGAATATACATATCTTTTGTCCAACAGCGAGAAAAGGCAAGTACTATTTCTTCGCTTTAAAATAATAGTCACTGGGATAGGAATGATTGACATAGTTAACAATTTTATGTAATAAGAAAAGGCTTGAGGGTTATGGAGGTCTAGATACAAAATGAAAGCTCTACCATTTTAGAGCAGATTATTCAAACATCTGCCAGTGATATTTTAAGTTCAATTGAGACTGTCTTTGTGCAAAGGAAAAACCTAATACCATGGCAAGGTGCAACCCAGTCCTCATTTCCTATGATTCTAGAGTTCCAGAGTCTGGTCATCCTAATATCTTTTATTTTAATATCAGAATGTTGCCAAAACAATTTGTTTCAAAAATCAGTTTTCAAAACTACAATAATTATCCTCAGCCAATTCTTCCATTTATTATTTTATTACCCATCAAATTGACACTTAGAGATTGATTTACACTGACTAGATGATTCTAGTCAGATTTTCAGTTTTCAGTAGTTTTTAAATCCAATAATTGAAACATGGATCAACTTTTTTGTTTTGTTTTCACTTTATCTCTCTGTTCGTCTCTGAAATCTTTTAAATCTTCTGTTCTTGTTCTTGCCCCTCTGGAAGCTCTCATCAACATCAGATAGCCTGGCATCAAAGCTAGCAAAGACAGTGATTTTGGTTTGCACTGTTGACTATAGCAGCTGGACTTCATTTAAAAATCTGAGTCGATTACAACATCTTTAAAAACATAATGCTTTCCTTCTTTTCTAGATCATGAAAATAGTCAAGAAAGGGCTGACTTCCACTGTTATGTTTATATCCAATCTCTGTATTTGAAATTCAGTGATACAGGATAAGCAATAGCTTTCCTTCCTTCAGAGAAAGTATTTGAATTCTGGATTAGTATTAAATTATAAACATCCCTACGTCTTCAATCCCTGGTCAGATAAGAAAATACACTTTTAGGAACCTGTCAATTAATATGCCATTTACTTGTACACAGAATTAACTAACGATCTCAAGCCAACCAAACAAAAGAACAAACTGCAAAATTTGCTCCACATATTCACATAAATACATATATTTTTACATTAAATACTTGAGAATTAAGTACCGATGCCAGAGTATGAGGCTAACCCTAAATATGCAGTTTTGTCAATATTAAATAAAAGACATTGTCAATATTTTTTGTCAATATTAAATAAAAGACATTGTACAACTTCCAAATGCTTGTTTTTCTTGAAGATAAATTGATTGTTCCATTTACAGGATATCCTAAAGTGCTTTACATCAGCAAAAGTTACTATCATAGATATCTGAGTGAATTTTTGCTTCACACTGGATTATTGTTTGTGTCATCCCAATAGATATATAACTCCTCTACAACATGTTTTCATTAAGATTTAATAGTTCGTTCCTAATTATTTAGAATCTTTTTTCTTTGCATTTTTTTTTTTCAGTAGTAGTAGTTGCAACTACTTAAAATCATATTTTAAAAAATAATGCACCTCAGTGACAAATACTGGAATATTTCTGAACTGTTAGCAGAGCATTACTTAGGAAAGAATATCATACAGAGGTTGGAGTACTCTCTATTTTTCATGTGGTTGTACAATAAGAAGTAACATGACAGGCAAGGAGGAAGAACCTTGAAGTGGTAGCTACCTGCCTAGAAATGAAAAATTGATGGAAAGGAGTTGAGTGACCTTGCTCTGTCATACGTGTCATACTCCCAGATCAATGATCAATTCTAGCAGGACACAGGCAATTGCCTTAGTGACCTCAACTTGCAATTGCTGGTGGGTGTCAGTTAGTGCTGTAAAGAATAAAAAGAAGTAGTGGACTGGTGATAAATAGAAGAGACTGGAGGGGAGACAAAAAAAAAGAAAAGAAAAGAAAAAAAGAAAAAAAGAAAAGAAAAGAAAAGAAAAGAAAAGAAAAGAAAAGAAAAGAAAAGAAAAGAAAAGAAAAGAAAAGAAAAGAAAAGAAAAGAAAAGAAAAGAAAAGAAAAGAAAAGAAAAGAAAAGAGAAAAGAAAAGAAAAGAAAAGAAAAGAAAAGAAAAGAAAAGAAAAGAAAAGAAAAGAAAAGAAAAGAAAAGAAAAGAAAAGAAAAGAAAAGAAAAGAAAAGAAAAGAAAAGAAAAGAAAAGAAAAGAAAAGAAAAGAAAAGAAAAGAAAAGAAAAGAAAAACAGTTTGAAAGAAATCTCCAAACAGTATGGATCCTTGGAGAAGGGCTGTTGGCACAGCATGTGCTATATTTCCTGATTTTATTTTCTTTCTGTGTGTGTGTGTATGTGTAATTTCATGAAGTTTCAGTCTCATGCTGAAAAGTATATTTCACATTAATGTATGGCCTCCCATGTTTTATGAATGGTAATAATAGGAATGATTCTGATGAAATATTGGACTCAGAACTTAAATGTCTCTAACACAGAAATAAATAAAAAAAAATGGCTTAGCAGTGAATGAACAGCAATGCTGTGCAAGGAAAAGTAATGTTGCTTTGCAAATTGAGAAGAGATCATATCAGATACAAGATGAAATAGCCAAACTATTTCATTCTGGGTTTGAGTTGATTGTGTTTCTTTTGTACTCCAAAAATCAGACAGAGAAGTGAATTACTAGCTTTATCCTGAGCTCCTTCATCGTCTAATCCATTTGTTGTGGTTTTGATCCAAATCAGAAACCCTGACATATCTTTAATTTGTGTCCTGTTTAAAAATCAAAATGGCAACCAAAGAACATCTAAAGGTATGCACATTTAATTGCTTCTTCTGCCTAAATTAAAAAAGTACCACAAAATGAGTGATCCAGTTTAATGAATTATACTGTGGTGATAAAATTTTTACAAAGATATAAAGATGTAAATTTAGCTACAAAGATGCATAAAAAGGTGAGACATAAAGATGAAAAAACAAACCCCACATTACTTCTATAACATAGAAATTTTTCTTTCCCATGTTTGCTTGTGCAAAATCTCATGGGCCAAATTAGTAGAACTTAAAAGTCACTGATAAGCTATATTTTAATGTCCAAGACATTAATAGTTTAAGATCCTAATATCCTCTTTATTTGCAGTTCTCTTTAACTTGAATCACAAATGTATGCCTGGTTTTTCAGGCTTTTGAACATGATGTATGAAAAATTTCATTTCAACATAAAGAAAATCTTCCCACTTGAATATCTTATTTTGAACAAAATATCTATATAATTGTGCTTGCTCAATATAAGCATAAGATACCATACATCCGTACTGGGTTTCTTTAACAAGCAAATATGAATCAGTATGAGTGAGTGCTATAGTCCAGTTCTAAAATGTTCTTACTGGTGATACGTACATTACGTCGTGTCACTGGCTCTTCTCTCTAGTGGTTATTCCATCTTTTTCTACTCTCAGTGCATACATCACGCAGTAATGGGAGATTATGCCCTCTGCTGAGCAGTACTTATCTGCCCTGAATCCATCTGAGCCACCTAGGGGAAAAGATCACAATCTATATTCTCACTGCATTGCCAACGGTACTTGCATCCTCACCAAGCAGGCAAAAGATTTCTAATTTTTCCTCTTTTTTTTTTAATGACCTTTACTCTGCTTGTGAGTATTACAATAACATCCTGCTCTGTATTCAGTGCTGTCGCAAACCATATTTTGTCTTATTTAAATAAGAGTGATTGAAATAGATTAGCTACCAAGACCTTGGAAATATATAGACACACATAGACATGTACATTCTATATACATAAACATATGAACACCTTTTTACATCTATAAACTAATGCTCCCAAGCTCTATTACTACTTCCTGTAAACAGGATTTTCAGATTTCCAAACAAACATCAGTTAGTTAAAAACATAGTTTAAAGGTTAAGACCAATGAATCATGTGGAAGCTGACTGCCTTTGTCATGAATACAGACTGTTATCAATGCAAGCAGGCATATGGCTACATTCACTTTGATATACACCACCGGGCTTTTCTAAAAATGTAAACCTGTTTCCCAAGACAAATTGAGTTGCAAATACAATAAACCAAACACTCATTGTATGATACAAACAAATGGTGTCAGGATCTTGCTAAAGAAGTAAAAGCTCCATAAGCTATAGCTTTTGCCTTTCCTGAAATATAGACTCCAAAAACTGAAGGGAAAAATAAAAACCTTTTTCTTGCTGAACAGAAGGAGCAGCAAAGGTACAGGGCTGGGGGAAAGAGCAAGTCTGCTGGTGTGAAGGTTCATTCCCACCACTCCCACAGAAAAAAAAAAAAAGCTCAGCAAATAGTGGTAGGTGTCACCCTGATAGGGAAAGTGGCAAGTGGCCATCTCAGTTCTGTTTGTAACTTCTTTCAGAAAAGTCAAACTGTTTTTTCCCACTCCATTCAGCATGTTTGTGAGTGCTTGATTTGTTCAGAAGACAAAAATGAGCAAGAGCTCCAGAATTCAATAGAAGGTCAGAATGGCAATCTCTTTTGCCTGGCTGGGCTTCCTTTTATACCATGACATCTGGTGCTAATACCAGAACAAATTAGAGCAATTCAAACCACCAGCGGGGGAAAGAGGGCTTTCTGTTTTTCATATAGCGGAGCTACACATTTGAGGACAGAGTACTGGGGCTCCCAACAACTCAGCATAGCAATAGATTTGTTACACTTGTTTTACAGATTCCAACCGCAACAAACATAATCAGTGATTAAGTTAAAGATGTCCATCCTTCAGAACACCTCCCACAAAAGGAAGAGAAGAAATAATCATACTGATGAGTTTGTGCTTCATTTTCAGCCTGTTAGAGAACAAAGCACTAATAGAATGGAGGAGGCTCCCTGCAGAAGGCATGGAGTGGCTCCCCTTCCCCCATCTGGCATTTTAATATCTGTGGCTAATGGAATTGCCTTTTTTTTTTTTTTTTTTTTTTTTTTTTTCTGTATTCCAGGAAGTAATGACACATATTTTCCTTACAGATAAGGGCATAGCCTCCTTAGTCTATCTGTCACGTTAAGTAGTTACTAATAGCAAGTAATTCTGAATATTTGGCCTTTTTTAGCTATACTGTTCATATTCTTCCCCATTTCCTCTTATACTTTAATAGAGGTAAATTCCTTCTACCACCCACAAATGGGCGAGCTGCACAGTTAATGCATCTTTTAGGTACATTAGCTGCAGGCAAAACAGGGTTTTAAACATGTAATCTATACTTGTTAGTGGTATTCTCTTGAACAGTAAAACAATTTGTTGTGTCAAATTGGACTGAATCTCACTTTCAGGGGATTTCTGCAGTGTTTATTGTTAAAATATTTTCTCTGTAAGAATTCAATTTTCATTTTGATTGTATGAGCTTGCTTTACAACACACACCTTCCTGTGATCTTTCATTCAAGCAGAAAAAATGGATCTTGATAAAGCTGACCAAAATTTTATGTGCAATACCAGGATCTCTTCTCCTTTATTAAGAAACGTTAGTGTCTTAGTTCCTCATAAATTATGCAGTATTAACTGCTAGCACAGTACTTGTAAAAATCTTCCTTTCAGGCATAAATCTCACTCTCAGTCTGAGACCCTATGTTTGAGCCATATCTCTGACTCTTAACTTCCGGGCTGATGGCCTTCAGGTGATGCCTTTCACTTGTGATACTATTATGTGGACATCAAATCTATTGCAGATTCTCTCTCAAACTAGATTGTTTGACTGACTGTGTCACTGCTGTACACTTATAGAGGGCTCTGTCAGAGATTTATGATATAAAAGTAAGCTCCTTAAAAAAAGTTCTTTAAAAATACAATGAGTACCCTTTAAACAGGGTTAATGGCTTGATATGGAAAAACTGCACTCAGTGCACATTGAGGATTGAAGGGTTAAAGGATTTAAAACACTGAATTCCAGTGACATTGTAAAATTAATCCATCACAAATCAAAAACTAACTGTCCTGACTCTACCACTAATAGCAACTTCTATATTTTCCGGTGTTTTTTTGTTTGTTTGTTTGTTCATTTTTTTCTTTTCTTTTTCTTTCTTTCTTTCTTTCTTCTATAGCCTTGGAGCAATCCTTAACTTTCCAGAATTGTGATCTCATGAACATAACATCTATTACTAATTTAATTCATAGGAACATGGTGCAAAGTTTCGACCCTCTGTGTATTAGCTGTTATCTACTAGAGTTTTCTCCTTACATTATCTGCTTGCAGACATGATGCTGTTTTGCCAGCACAACCTTTGATACTTGAGGGCATCAGTCATCAAAAAGATCAACAGCATTTCTAAAATCTTTTTCGGATACTGGAAAATGTTGCCCCATCATCTAGATTGTTAGAAAAAAATATTTCAGCACTGGTTATCCAGAAGAATTCAGATACCCTTTAAGATGGAGGCAACACTGTGGAGATATTATTACTTGTAGAAACTGCAATTTGAAACACTGTAATTATTTTGTTGTTGTTCTACTTTGTTTATCTGCTTTTTATGGAAATGGATAGAATTTCTAAAAAGATGAATGCAAGACTGTCCTGATGGAATTTTATTGTAAATCCCCACTTTATAGCATAATTTTAGGTGCTAATCTATAAAACTACCAGAGCTGATATATGAGACCTAATTAGCAGAAATTGCATCAGTTTTTATATAAACAAATAAATAGTAACAACGACAGCAAAATCCACAATCAATGTCAGTTAAGCTAAACCAACATTTCTGCCTTTCAATATAATCTAATCATGTCAGGGTAGTATCTTGCCAGAATAAGTCATACTGAGCATGCACTTGCAAACAGAGAGATAAAACATGAGTTACACAGATATGACCTTTCTATCCATTCATCCAATGCAAAAAGTCACACCACCAAGAGTACTTTAGAAGCCAATATATATATATTTCAAAATATGGGATTAGTATGATGATGCATCTGAATTATCAACAGCTATACAGTTTATTCAGAATTTGGCAAGCACTAGTAGATTAATGGATTTTGAAAGGGCACTATGGTTTCAGCTTGGTAAAACTCTATGTTGAGGAGGTTACATTTTATTTAGTCCAAGATTTACCAGAAATAACCAGAAGTTATTTCAAATGAAATCTAAAAGTAAATGCTATGGCATTGATGGCAATATAATCATATGGCAGTGATTATCTCAGTCTAAGGAAAATCATCTTAACATAGTTCATATGGTATATTCATTCATTTACATATCTTACTTCTCTGGAAGTACTCATGTAACCTCAGTTTAGGATTGGTGTCAAAAGAAATGTAAGTGGAGCTTTAAGAGAGCTGCATTTCACAGAACATATTTTTACCTAGAGGCATTTACTTGATTCCTGGAAATAATTAATGTCAGTAGATCCTGAGGAGAGAAGCAAAACTATCTAGGATCTTCTTCATGATAAATCATTTATGACTTTTGACAGTAGCAATTTCCTTGGAGAAACAATGTTTTAGGATACGTGTTTTATGTACTTATTTCACATTATGAATTACATTGATTTAGTTCTGCTACAGAGAAACCTACCTCTTCCTGAATATGCTGACAGAATAGGAATAACATTCAAGGTTGATAATGCACTTTTTTGTTAAAACTGCATGTCAACCAAGATAGCATTTCATTGAGTTCTTTCACTCATCCTTTCTCCTATCTATTCCCCTTTAAAACTGCTTTGTAATTAATGTAAAACTGGACTTGTTAGGGCAGAGAAGGAGCTTGTGACATGATCGATATCACATTCTTTCTACAGAGATGAATCAAATTAACTATGAAAAGTACTTTCTACTTTCTCTTTTTATAGCCTTCCACCTTCAGATCTGAAGACAATGAGCAGTAACTGTAATGTGGGCCTAAAACAAAATGGTATGACTGTCAATACTCAAGATTGTCAACCTGAGTAGTTTATTACAACCAGTAAAACAGAAATGCAGTTCAACAGCTATTGCACACTCAGACACGGATATTCAAAAGCAGGAACAGAAATAAATAGTGTAATTTATTAAAATAAAATGATTTTTAATTAACTTTTATGTTAATCTCCTCACTCTTTTGCAGAGTTTACTGGAACTTTCTATCATAAGACATTTTTAGATATATAATTGCTTTCATGCTTATAGCGAATATATTTCTAAGAATGCCTTCCAAGTTCTCGTTGCCATTATTTACTTGGAGTGCAATGATTCTCTAAGGAAAAATCAAAGCTATGGGCCTCTGCATATAGAAATGCTTTTCTATTCACTAGGATAGATAGCCAGGGTTACTGTTCAGGTAAAGGCAAAGGCTTGCAGAAAGGCAAGATAGAAAACCTCAGCTCAGCTGTTCAGAGGCAGGTCACTGTTCCAAGGGTAGAAGTAATTTTCCTCTCACCCTTAGGACTAGGACAGTCAAGTTTTCTCATCTCTAGTGAAGGGAAACACATCTGCCTGAACAGGTTTTTTTATCATTTGCTGTAGACAATGACAATAATGGTTACTAAGCTGACTTTCACAGAGAAGAAAAAAAATTATATCTGTACTTCTTTGTTCTGCATGTGCGAAGTAGCAGTCATACACTGTCCTCACAACAGTAGTCTGGCACAAAAACAGCTTAGTTTTGCAGTAGGCTTACAGCCAAACATTTTGTGCAGGCTAACAATAGAAACTGATTTCATAGGCACAGGGTCTGCCCTGAGCTCACCCGGAGGCATGAAGTCATTCACGCGAGCTTTCTGTTCCACTCAGTCCTTTCTCTCTTATGCCCTTCATTAACATCCAGAACACAAATCTTCTTGACAAAATTTGATGCTTATACAATGCTCTGCCTTGCCTGCTGGTGACAGATTTCCAGTGTCTTTAAGTACTTATCTAAAATCTCAATAACAAAAATTGGCATTCTGAGATATGATATAATCAACATACCCTGCAATCGCCAAATGGGATAAAAATATGGTAAATACTTAAGAATAGACAAAATGAATTTCTGTGTTCAAGGGCATACTACATATTAATGATTTAATTTTTAGATTTTAGATGAATAGAATGGAGGTACTGGGTGTTATAAAGAACACCACTGAAGTTTTAGTTTTCACCTGACAACACACAAAGGTGGAAGCAGTTGTCAAACAGGTTGTATTCCTCAGACCTGAACTAACTGTGAGGGGCTACTGAAAGAGACTGCCCTGCTTACTCCAAGAAAACTAATATGCAAACTACAATTTCACAGCTATTAAAGCACTTGGGCACTCTGTATTCAAATGTGATGCATGAAAGAAACTGCTTCTTCTATGTATCATGTAGACCTTTTTTTTTTTTTTTTTTTTTTTTTTTTTTTTTTTTGCCTCTCCTAACTCTGAGAGTTGTGCACTGCCCACTTCAAGCCAAGGCTTCAAGGGAAACTTCTCATTAATTTCTTTGGGATATAGACAGTCATTTGCTATGTCTGATGTGTTTAGGCCTCTCAAGTAAAAGGAGAACTTTTCCTCAGTAATAAATAACAATAGTTAGATAGATAGATAGATAGATAGATAGATAGCAATGAATTTTTTTTTTTTTTTTTTTTTTTAGATTAACTATTAAATAGAAGAAGTACCTAATAAACATTTTTTTTCTTCAAAGTTTTACATTCTTTTTATGGCCTCAAGTTGTGCCAGGGTATGTTTAGGTTGGATATCAGGAAACACTTCTTTACAGAAAGGGTTGTTAAGCACTGAAATAGACTCCCCAGGGAGGTAGTTGAGTCACCATCCCAAAATGTGTTTAAACGCTGCTTGGATATGGTGGTCAGGGACATGATTTAGGGGAGGGTTGTTAGAGTTAGGGTAGTATGGTTAGGTTGCTGTTGGACTTGATGATCTTTAAGGTCTTTTCCAACCTGAGCAATTCTATGATTCTATAATTAAGTGATTGGTTTATTTGTTTGTTTATGGTTTCATTATAGTTGTTTGTTTGGTTTGTTTTAACTTCACCATTTTTAATGAACAGGAAGTATGATACATGCCTTTTTAAGTAAGAAGTTGAACCTCCCCGTATACTTCTAGTTGTAGTAAATAAAGCTATGATAATTTTATAATAACATTTCAAAGATATCACTTACTTCCAAATTTAATGTATTTGGCTAAATCTATAAAAAGAAGGAAGAGTTAGCAATGAACGACATCACAGGATGTCACAGTATATTGCATCTAAATTTTTTCCTATCTGCTTTAGTAACAGATTGGAGGAAAGATTGAGACCATGACTAGCCACCTTAAATGAATTCCTAACACAGCCTTGAGATTTTGTCTTGATACATGGGTTTGTTTTTATCTCCTCAGATTTTCAGAACTATCCTGTAAGGCTTATTTTGGAAATTCCATCTCTCCTTTCTCTTTTCTTTATATTTCTCTTAAGAAGGTGAATGCAGACTCCCATAGCATACTAGCTTTTCCTTTCTAAGTTTTTCTTTTTCTATACTACTTGTTTTTCTCTCTTCTCTAAATTGTTTTTTTAGCTCAGCCTCTTTTTCAAATTACTCAGCATGTTTTTTGCATATTCGTATTTCCTTTTACACAGTTAATTCAAAAGGATTTCTAATGTAGTCCACAGATGACAATTATAGCAACAGTTAATGCTAAATCTTTGGAATTAATGTAAAACAAAAAGATAGTGTTTTTTTTTTTTTTTTTTTTCCCCACAAATTACTTGATACAGTGGCTGTTTGCCACTGAACATTTAACCGATTTTTAAGATACAGTGTCCCAGTTTCCTCACTTGTATTGAACACTCTCAGATGGAATCAATGATGAATATATAGAGTAAGAGGTACCAGATGTGATAACTAGCTTTAAGGACTTAGAAACACCCCTGAAAGATATGTAATCTGGCCTGTGGTGTATCTCAGAGGACAAAAGACTATATTCCAAGGTAAGTGAAAAAGAAAATGAAAAAGAAGAGAGTTGTCTGGATGGCCCTTTTTACATCTGTGTCACAGATATGCTAAATAAAGGAAGAAAGCATATGTGTTTTAACTCTATTAAGAAGGAGAGCAAAAACTTGATTTGAACACATTTTATCTTTATTTATGTTTTGTTCAAAGTAGGTTAAGTTCTCAGCTATGAATACGATTCTTGGCACAAGAATGAAAAAAATGTCATAGATCTAATTGATCAGAGTTTCTTGAACACTGCAGGACTGTTGTGCAAGCTTTTATAGTTTCAATCTCATAAACAATGAGATTTCCAGTACTGCATATAGATGCATTCTCTCTCTGCATGAGGTGCATAATGTTAACTTCTGCCAGTGACTCTGATGGTTCTGATGTCCAGGCCCCCTCTGTCTTGGAAATAAGGTTTATTGCCTTCCCCAGGCATGTTAAGTGACTCTGACTGAGGATTAAATTTTTTCATCTTCACATTTTACAATTTCAAGGGTATGTGGCAGATACGCATATTATACATATGGGCACTTTGGTCAGACCTTGCTGTCGGATTATGTGAGAAGTAGTGGACAAAAGCAATATATAACAAACTCCATTGCCTTAGTGATCCTATTGCTCTGAAGTTTTCCAGAACACTTTTGGCAGCATACTCTGATGTGTCCTCTGTATTTCAAGGGTTCTTTAAAGAAGCATTTCTTGTACTCTCGATCTTGTCATGGCTGATTATATAGTTAAACCAGAGTAGCATTCTATCATCTCCTCTGTATTTCAAGACCATAGCATCCAAAACACATAAATCAATCACTGTCCTTTATAAAGAAAGATTGTGAATTTTGCCTCTTTATCTTATTTCTACATTAATATGTGTTTTTTTGCCATTCTGAGTCTTATAGATTTTCACTTCTCGAGTTCTAGCCTTACAAAATATGCATTTCCTCTGAGACAGATACTGTAATTATCCCTTTGGGAGCAAACTGACACCCAAGGGCAACACCACTGCTTGATGGGAACCTGTGCATGCTGGTTTCCTTGTTCCTAGACAAAAAATATATATATATTTGTTTCAGTTTTTCTCTGCCAACAGGGGCTTCCAGACTTGCAGAAACATTCAATGATTTATCATAAAATCCACCAGCTGGAAGAGAAACTTAATGCTAGAAATCAGATTCTCATTTTTTAAACTGACAATAATTAAACATGGAAATCCTATAATCGATGTTCTGTTGAACTCTGTCTCTGCAACTAGTTAAATTAAGACTAAGAATCTTTCCAAAATAAATGTTATAGCTCCACCAGATGCTATCTATATCCACATACTACAATACTAAGTGACAATGTAAAATTCTAAGAGATATGTAAGAACTGTTGGAAAAAACCTGTCACCTTTGCAATTCAAAAGGTTAGATTAAGTGACTACAAAGTCTAATCTGGCGGCTAGAAATTTATGACAGAATAAGATGCCTTGCTATCTCCTTTTAACCTGGTCAGTCTTACCTTTGATGAAAGCCATAAAAGACACTGCAGAAGAAGCTGGACACACCACAGAAAGAAACATTTATTTGGAGATAATCCAAGCTGCTGCTGAGATTGAAGTAGCTTTGCAGTAAGACTAATAACTGTAATGCTGAGATTGCATTACTGAAAATATAGCATATATAAGAAGGAATGTTTTAAATTCAACAAGATTTCTTTCCACTATTGATTTTTAGCTTGTTACTATTTTTAGTTGCATAAATTTATCTTAGTCCTTCCTAACTTCCATAAGTACCTATTTTTCAGTATGTGAACTGGGATTTCTTCTTTCAGGAAGGCGTCACAGTTTTCTCTGTGTATGTGTCTTTTTTGTGTGTGTGTTTGTGCCTAACATAGGTCTCACTTAAGAGTAAGTAACTGAAATACTACTTAATAGTGCAAAGGATTGTCCTTTATAAAAAACAACTTTTATACAAGAGAAAATACCTTTACACTGGAAAGAGAGATTGCATTTGTACTCAGCACCTTCATTACTGCTTTTGCTGGTCATTTTGGCAAAGCTGAGAGAACTTTGACTTTTTTTCTATCCTCAAGGGATAGAGGATCTCAGAAGGAGGACTCCCAGCAACCATTCAACTGCAGAAAATCTCTCGGAAACCCATATTTCCTTTAGGAGAGTTAAAGCAAATAAAACTGCACAACTGCTCATAATCCATATGTTAAGAATGATAAATTTTTAGGAACAACATGGTAACTGACAAATCAGAATCACAGTGTATCACCATGCTGGAAGAAGCATGGTGACATGCAGATGGTTTGAAATCCAGTTCTTGATTCTGAGATTGTTACCTTTTGCTCAGCTTCTCATTCTTCAAAACAAAACCCAAATATTGCAGCTCAAATAATAACACAAAGTATATCAGGACAGCATTGTACACTCACGTATTCTAAAAATGCAAGATACCCCTATGCTGAGCTACTATTTTCATCTCTTTTAAACAAGTAAAAGCAAAAAAAAGAGAGAGCAGTTGATGCAGTTGGAGTTTTGTCAGTGGAGATTGCAAATCCACTTCTTATATTACTAATTTATTTTGTATTCATGATTTAGAATTTTCTGATGAATCCTTCTGTCACATCATCCATCACAGACTGTCACTAGAGAGACAGAAGATAGAAAAATTAAATACCTCCTTGTTACTGTAAGCTAAACAGCACGAACAACATCCATCAAAGACAGAAAGATGGTAGATAAAAAAGTGCTAGCCAGAATCAAGAGACTGGTGCTGCTTTTCTTTTAAACATTTATTAAAATGCTCTAAATGCTTTCATTTGCTTAATATTTATTGTTATTTCTTTTGTTATGGACTAAAAACTGCAAATGCTGATAAATTAATTTTAAAGATCTGTAATTTTGCTCTTGCCTTTATAAATACATTTACATCTACTGCTGAAATGCTATTTTTTATTTTTGAATTTGCGGAGATGCATCATATATTGGCTGTTAAGAAATATGTCACAAAACAAGGCATTTGTAATTAGGAGAGGACAGATACTGCATGGAGGGTCTGTTACAAGGCTAGCTGCTGCCTGTGAAAGTCTTTTCATTGATTCAGTAGGCTTTAAATCACACTACAGATTATTTCTTGTATACTCTCAAATCATAAATATCTGAGTTCTTACAAACAAATAAATACAGCAATTTACTCATTAAGAAGTAGATTGAATACCAGTCTGTTTCCAAATTAGAGCTAATGCATTCACACCCAAAATTATTCAAAATCAAAACGTACACCAGAATCACTTTTCTTTGTAGATAAAATTGCAATATGTAACATTTACAATCACCATCCTACTGGGCATTAGAAGTGCAAGAAGTGGTAAGAATGTGAAGGCTGGACCCTGAAACATAACCACAGTGGGAAATGTCTAACAAAGACAACCCAGGTGTGTAGAAAAAATTCAAAGGTCCTTGCTGAGAGGCAACTCATGTAGTTCTACCCAGCAATTACACCAATAAAGCTAAAGGAAATGGATAGGACCTCTTTTAGCTACAGGGGAAGAAAAAAAGAAGCATTTTTGAGGAACTTCACAACAAAAGCACAGATGAAAGAGAGTTAGGTGGTTTGTGGAAAGTGAATTAAAATCAAATAGTCTGCCAAAAGCTTAGCATTGGCAGATGTTAATGAAAAGCAGGGGGACTGCCTGAAAACAAAAATTCAGAAACATGCCAGGCAATATTCATTGTAGTCTAGAGCAATGCAATGCACCTACAAAGAGGAGAAAAACCAAATCCAGGTAAAATAATATATTTCAAATTAGTGTTCACCAAGCAGGAAAAACATTTGTGTAACAGCACAAGCAGCACAATAAACTTGACTTCTAAAGCTAAGAAGTGGTAAAAAAAGCTACTATTTCTTCTATCCCATTATGAGGCTGTAGAAAATGATATAAGCAAATGTTTTATTATAGGTTCAACCTGATTCTTAGTAGAGGGTTGATTTGCACCGCATTATTCCAGTTTTGTGTCAGCAAAGCTCCACTAAAATCCTGTATTATTGTAGTGTACAGATAGTCAGCCAGCTGTATTACATTTTGCTTGCAGCAAGAGTTCACCTCTCAGCAAAAGTATATTGGTTGCTGGCATAGCATTTTCAGACTCCTACCTCTGCAATTCTGTTTTCTGCAAGGTCAAGAATGATCCCTATGGCTTCTTCATATACTAAAAAACATGGACCCCGTGGGAAATCTCAAGATCCCTGTTTCTCCACTGGGCCATCAGGTTTAGAATGAATATTCATATATTAACCCTATTTAACTTTGGTCATCTGATTTAGAAGTTGGCAGGCTATTATGTTCCTTACTGAGTGTTAAGTCATCTTTTGACAAATTTATTAATGTACTTAGAGGGTTGGCTCTATTTTAGGTGCTTAAGTTGAATGTATAAAGTTAGACCTTGTGTTATATCAGTATGTAGTACAACCACATTAAATTTCTCTGTGTCATAGATGTAGCAGACCAACTCCTCATGGTGTAGCTATACAAGAAACTGAGATATTAATAGCTTGCTACCTCCAAAAGGGAAACAGCAATATCCTCTTTCCTAACTTCAGCTTCTTCCATACTCCTGCCTACATAGCTCCACCCAACCTTGAGACATTGCAAGCACTTTCTGTGTTGTAAACCAATTTGATTAACTAAATTTGGAAAAAAAAAAAAAAAAAAAAAAACAGAGAGAGAGAGAGAGAGAAAACAAAAGGCAAGAAAAGCAAGTAATTTTCTGTTACTACAGCAAGTTAGATGGGCTTATACACTGTTTTCTTCCACAGACTCTGATGAGAATTTTCCTTCAGCAGCAGACATGACAGAGCAGATGTGAGAGAAAGGGTGAGATAACAAAGTGAGGAGAGCATGTATGAAATTGGGAAGAGGAATTGGAGAGGAGAGGGAGAAGAGTATGAGTGGAAAGAGGGAGATACATCCTTGCAGCAGCAGAAAACAGTTGTACTACATACTGATCTAACACAAGGTCTTTATACATCCAGCTTAAGCACCTAAAATAGAGCCAACCCTCTAAGTACATTACTACATTTGTCAAAAGTTAGTTACCTGTTGTCTTTGATCTGCATTCTGAGAAGGGATTAACTGTTTTTGGATATCAAAATAACTGACTGTTTTTTTCCCTGAAATTTCAATTAAGAGGTAACATGGAGTAATTCAGTTACACGAGGTAATTTTGGTTAAGTAACTACACAGGTCACACATCAGATTTTCTGTTTAGAGTTCCCATTTCTCAATTTTTAAAACTCTAATCTGTCCATACATAGATGTCTGCACTGTGCTTATGTTTACTCATTAATTCTAAAAAAACAGCACTTAAAAATAAATGTTCCACTGCTTTCCAAAATGAATGACATTTGCTAGTTTTATTGAAAACTGAGTTTTAGTTCAGTTGCGTTACTGGGATTATACAGATCCCTAACCCAGAGAGACTGACACAGGCAGCCTGTAGCAAACATATTCATATCAAATCCATACACCAGTAAAATAGAAAAAAAGTTTCATTTTGTTTCCTAAAAAAACTTCCCTGCTCTATGTGAGGTTTGCTTTGCTCATTTCCATTGTGACTTAGTTTAACTGCGAGAAATTTGGTGGGGCTTTTCTTTCTCTTTCTTTCTTTCTTTCTTTTTTTCTTTTTCTTTTTTTTTTTTTTTTTTCCTGCCTGAAGCATAAACTCAGGCTTTATCTTTGATCTCATCTTTATGCATATTCACAGCTAGAGACACCTCACTTGAATTAATGAGAGCCTTCAGCTGAAGTTAGCTGTCCTATGTGATGTTCTAGATTCAAAATCAAGAACTCAGTTATTGTGTGTTGCTATCACAGTTATTCTTTGACTTTGTAAAGGAGTTGGCTTAAATGTGTAAAGTTTTGGTTGATATCAGACTGAAGAGTCAAGATAGGTAAAGGACTAATTTTGAGATTGCCCTTTACTGTGGGAGCTGCTGTGGGCTTCAGCAGGGCAGTGCAATAGGCAATGACATCTAGATAACTTCATCAAAAGGCCTTAATCCTGACTCAAGCCTAACTCCAGAATAAACTTGTCCTTGTGAATGTGTTTAATTCTCTGACACTTTGATGAAGTTCCCAAACAATACTAGTTCTAGCAATGGCTTTCCTATGACATCAGCTGTTACAATCACTGCAGTCATTTTACATGTGTTATGGAAAACATATTAAATGTGGAAAAATTAACTTTTGTTGATCTGCAAATAAAAATCTTTTCATATGTTGGAACCAAGTGAAATTTTCATTCAAACAAAATTAACTTTAAAAAAAAATGCTACTATATTTAAGTATGTGTCTTATTTTTGCAAAGACCTTACAAAAGAATAGGTATTGAGTTTCTAATATTGAATACACCTAGTATCCTCTCTCCTATTACTTCTTTTGTTTCATAAGTTGAAGGCTAAAATCTGTGTACAGTGGCCAGGGGATGTTTGGCAGTTTACTGTAAACTGTTTATAACCAAACCACATTTGGTTATGCAGCTAGAAAAGTAGGTTTATAAGAATATGGTTGAGAAAACATGTTCCTGCTCTGGATATTGTTATGAATATTTGATGAAAACATAAAGTGGGTCTGCGTGACTACAGACCATTCTTCAATTTTCAAGAAGTGAATCAAAATCTAGCTTTCCAGCTTATAAAAGAAACTGATACATGTTGGTGATGGATTTTGAATCTGAAGAACATTTTCCACCATTAACAGCATAGGAGTAAATAGAAAATTGGAGCATGGCTCATATAAAATATAATAAAACTGTAGAACAAGATACAAGGAATTGAGAATAAAGGAAAGAGTATAAATGAGTTCAAGAGATTTCTAGGACACAATTGTTTCTCAACAAGGAGGAAACTGATGGATATGATGAAAAGATAAGTTGAAATGTGGGAATAAGATAAACCTGGGGGTGGGGAGGAGTGGAAAGTACACATGCTGAGCTGCTTGAACACTTCATATTTCAAAAGTGTCTCATGTTCACTAACCTCTGATAGAATTCTTTATCACTTTGATTTGATCTTTCTGCAGGGTGCACTGTGGCAGACTTTTGCCAGAGCTGCCCATTGCTTCAATGAGAGCTGTTAGCTAGAAAGTGTGATGCTGTCTTTAATTATTTCCCTTGAAATATGGTGCCCTATTGTGTGTATTGCATATTATTTTTAAATAAGACTCTCAAGCCTCCAAGAAAACCACATGTGGCCAAGTTTAGCTGAGGCAGTCCTGGGTTTTTGTATGCTATTTCAAGGGACATTTTCTCTTTTTCTTTTTACAGAAAGATTCATATGGCTTGATTTTCATTTTGGTAATCGAAACGTCTGTGATGTAGCAACTATTACGTACTTGTTTGTTCAAGTCATATCATCACCCTGAAAAAACAGTGTTTCAAAGCTCATTTTCACCACTTGTATGTTGGGACAGCTATTATTTGAAGAGAAAATTGCCAGTTTGATATTGGTTCAACGAGTTAGCAAGCTGGCCTAAAAATAATGAACAAAATAAGAAAAAATGGTACAAAACGCTTCTTGCTGCCACTGAGAACAGGTGACTGTAAACATGGTTTGTTCTTTGTCATCTCACTTCCTTCCCCTTTTGAAAGGCAGTAAACCTGGGTCCTTCTTTTTTTTTTTTTTTTTTTTTTAAGTAGACTCTAACTGGTTGTTTTCTATAATAGTAGGAGCCAAGGGAAGTTCAAAATTTCATAATCAGACTACAAAGATAATAATCTCAGTATATAATGCCTTGCTTTCACTTTATTCCTAAGCTCTCTTTCCTGTCATTTTCAACTGGAAAGCAGCAGATCCAACATACCACTTATGTGCAATTAAATAGACTGTATTATCTGATTTCAATTGGCATGTGTTCTTCGAGGAGAACACATACACTGTTAAACTTAGAGACTTCTTTTCAGTTGAAGAAGTAACAGAGGCCACAGCTAAAATCAAGAGAGAAATTTGGCAAAGAAAAATAGGGAAAACTGATTGCATCTCTACTCTTTCACTTGATTTCTTCTGCTTTATCTGTAAAAATGACCATACTCAGTCTTTATGTTATATGCATAAGTAAATATCTGAACCTGAGGAATTCAAAGAGCATTGTCTTTTTTTTTTTTTTGCTTTATTTTGATCAGGTTGCTTTTTGTTAGTTTGCTTGTTTGTTTGGTCATTTCAACACAGTTATTCTAAGGTTTGTAAGTCATCCCGGCCTTCTGAACCTACTCTATCTGGCTATTACATGAACTTTGTTTTCTGAAAGGAGCTTGTATGTGGTTTGTGAGCTCTGTCTGGAAACACAGAGAGGAAGAAGATCCTCTGAGGTTGGATCTGCATTCACCCAGCACAGAGCACTGTGGCTGTGATCCAGAAAAGCATTTAAGGTTAGTTTATCTTTAAGCTGTATCCCATTGAAATAAGTGGCCTGACCCATATACTTAAATTTAAACTCACAGTTGAGTGCTTTGCTGGATTGCAGCCAGGAACCGCAGTGCTCAGCACCTTGCGGGACTGAACTCCCTCTCATCTTCAACACTGGCCTAAGGCAAGATATACAAAGATGTGTGAATACATGTTCTTTATAGTTGGGGGGTTAAATAGAGTATTATTCTCAGGATTACTTCATATTCCATTCAGTAAAAGACATTCTCTTGCTTCTTATAACTCTTGCCAGTTGTACTGAAAGTGAGGATATTACAATTCCAAAAGAATCTCACTGAGCCTGTCATTCTTCTTTCTTTTTTTGATCATACCGAATTTCATAACTCAAGAGATTCAGGTCAAGCTGGTGTTCTGAATTAAGGTAATTTGTTAACACACGTTTTTTAAATCCCTGCCATATTCTGCTGACAAAAGGTGATTTAATATTCAACAGATTCAACACATCTCTAGTGCCAGTATACGTTTTAAATGAAAGTGTATTTTACAGCTTGGACTACCTTGAGCCATTTGGATCTGATTGAATGTCAAGAGCTTCAGGCAGACAAACTTAAATAATTCTGTACCTGAACAAGTTTTTTTTAAAGCTGTTTTGAATAGTGAGTCCTACTACTCTACTTGAAATACAGATATGTTTTGAATATTTTCACAGCAGGAAACATATAAAAACAGTGGTTGAGGTCTGTTGAGGTGTGTTATTGATTTGGGGACGTATTTATTTTGTGGAATATTCATAGCTGTAACAGTATGAATTCAATTTAAATAGGTAAAGAGAAAGTGGTTGCAAGTTTGCACAAAATGTGTTGCTTTATTTTTTTATAAATTTCAAATGTATGTCAAAACTACCCACTGCACTGTCTCCGACAGATAGAAACAACTGTAATGTCTTCAAATGATGTTAAATTATTGATGCATATATATATGTATGTATGTAAATATAATTTGGCTTTATCACAGTGTATTTAGAGGTAGTCTCAAATCAGTCTACTGGGAGTAACTTTGGCTGTAAATGTGGATTCACTTGAGAGGTGTTTTTCCCCTTTCTTTCTTTATTTCCCTTAAGCATCCTTGTGAAACTTGAAGTCCATATCTTTTATCTAAATATCAACCAATCCAACTTTTTGTCTGCACAGACTAATGATACATTCCAAGTATTATTTACTTGATAATAAATTCTGGTTTCATGGGATACAATCACTTTTCTGTTCTCTATTACCCACTGAATGGTGACATTACTCAGAATTCCATTTAGATGATGCAAATGACCTAATTGGCTTGTCTTCTACCATGGCAATAACTGAACTCAAATGTCAAAGCAATCTTAGTAAACAATATCTCTCTCATGTAACTGAAATTATGCTACAGGAAGTGTAGGAATATTTATTATATAAACTTTCCTTTATATTATATAGGTGTACACTTTCATACTAATGTTCTGTACTGACATTTCAGTATTTTGTATTCTAAGCAAAGAGGAAAAAAAAATACAGAACAAGTAAATAAAAAGAGACTAAATTAAAGCCGAAGTACATTTATTTGTTTATGGCTTCTATGGTAAGCTATGCCTTCATTCAAAGTTTGAGCAAACTTTATATGAAGATAATATTTCTTTTTTCAGCAGCTGATTGTAGTTGGTCTGTTTTCTCTATTTATTTTACCTCCAATAAAAAGCCTGAGTCAAACAATCAATGAATAAGCATTAACAGAGTATTAGTAGAAATAGCCATAATAACTCTTTTTTTTTTTTTATGTTGTAATATGAGTCACATCAGTTTACCCAAATTTACTTTAAATTGTATAACTTGATATCAGTTTAGTATTAACAGCATTCAGATTGCTGGGAACCAGCTGCCTGTTTCTGCTTAGAAGGCCTGTACACCTATGGCTGGGCTTGTTATTGTAGTAAGTATTAATTACATGCCCTGTTTCATCCATTGGCTACTATATAAGCTTTCACAAAACTATCACGTAAAAGATGGACATTGTCTTCTGCTTTATATCAGGTACACAGAGGTGCCTTCCCAAAAAACAGTGCTTGAAACTGTCTGGTGATCTGCAAAATGAATCATATTTGAGAATCCTTTAGGGAAATCAAGAGTATTTAGTACATTACATTTGTGGCGTTGTTGTGTTAAATTTTGGGGGTGAGGGACAAAGATAATAAGCCTACACATGTCAGTGTCCATAAGAAATGTTTTAAATTCTTAGTGATAAAATTCACAACTGCACAGTCTGTAGCTTACAAATACCAAGCTGGTGTTTCAGAGCTCTCTTACTTGTGAAACATGATTTTACTGTAAGAAGTGAGAGATTCTTATAGACATCATATTATTTACTACACCCAACCATCGGAATCTAAGATGGAGATGGAGGCATCAGATTTGAATTAATATTATTTCTTCACAGAATGGCCTGGGTTGAAAAGGACCACAATGATCATCTAATTTCAACCCCCCTGCTACGTGCAGGGTCGCCAACCACTAGACCAGGCTGCCCAGAGCCACATCCAGCCTGGCCTTGAATGCATCCAAGGGTGGGGCATCCACAACCTCCTTGGGCAACTTGTTCCAGTGCTTCACCACCCTCTTTGAAAAACTTCTTCCTAATATCTAATGTAAACCTCCTCTGTCTTAGTTTAAAACCATTCCCCCTTGTCCTATCACTATCCACCCTTGTAAACAGCCATTCCTCTTCCTGTTGATATGCTCCCTTCAAGTACTGGAAGGCCACAATGAGGTCTCCCCAGAGTCTTCTCTTCTCCAAGCTAAACAAGTCCAGTTCACTCCATTTCTTCATAGGAAAGATGCTCCAGACCTCTGATTATCTTAGTGGTCCTCCTCTGGACCCACTCCAAGAGCTCTGCATCTTTTTTGTACTGGGGGCCCCAGGCCTGGATGCATTATCCAGATGGGGCCTCACAAGAGCTGAGTAGTGGGGGACAATCACCTCCCTCTCCCTGCTGGCCACACCTTTTTTTAATGCAGCCCAGAACACAGTTGGCCTTTCAGACTGCAAGCACACATCGTCTATCAGGATTCCCAAGTCCTTCTCCACAGGGCTGCTCTCAAGGAGATCTTGTCCCAGTTTGTATAAATACCTGGGATTGCCCCAACCCAAGTGCAGCACCCTGCACTTGGCCTTATTGAACCTCATTAGCTTTTCATGGGCCCACTTCTCCAGCCTGTCCAGGTCCATCTGGATGGCTTCCCTTCCTTCCAACATATCGACTGCACCGCTCAGCTTGGTGTCATCCACAAACTTGGTGAGGGTGCACTCGATTCTTCAGTCAGCTCAGTGTACCAGACACATCCAGAAGTCAGATTTTTACAGGAATCAAAGTCTGAGATCTTCTTCAATAATGAAGATTACAGAAAATAAAGAAGAGTAAATAGTGAGGATGGGATTCCCAAAGGAAAATCAAAAAAGAACTGTGCCGGCATTAGCTGTGTTTGAATCACATCAGTAACATGAAATTTGCATTTTTCATGCAGCTATACAAATCATATATAGAAATACTAAATATATAATAAAACAGTTATTATTTTTTAATTAAATGCTATCCCCAAGCAGCATATGAAAATATTTTCTATACTCTAGAATTATTCCATAAAATTAGGAGTTGTATATTATTTTACGCTCTGTCTTTATATCTTTGATCTGACCATATCTTACAGTTACAGCTATCAGCCCAGACTATTAACTGATATTTATTCTCAGCAGCCCAAATTACATTTACATCTAGAGTAAAAAAAATCACCCATAAATATTCTGAAGCACGTAAATCATGATGAAATCACCTAAAGACAATTCACTTACATTGTTATTTTATAATTTACGGATGAAAATCAGCCTCAGTATTGTTTACTGCTTCTGCAGTCTTCTAATATGTATTTATATTTTGCTCATTTTTTCTTTCAGATTCATGTGAAATGGTAGTAATTTTAAGCTTCCAGTGTGCTTGCCACGACAACCTTTTCAATCAGATCTTAAATGGCCTACAAAATGTAAGCCATGTCATCAACATTATTTTGCTGCAACTTGATGCTTATTTTGGCATTGTATTAAAGACCACCATGTTTCACACACATAAAACTGTACTTATAGTCAATTCTACACACTTCAGCCTTCTTCCTCCATTTTTTAGCATTCTGTAAAAAGAAGTAAAATTTTCAAATAAAGCCCTACATACAGAAAGAAGAAATTAGTTAATTTATGTCTACTTGCAGAAATTCATAGCTGGATTTTCCACAGATTTAATGAATGTATTATGAATGTTTGGACTGTACATGCCACAGCTTTTGGTGATTCATGTCATACTTGAAACTTAACAGAAGAGGACATTAAGAATATAAGGAACCTCTTTTCATTACTGAAGTAGGTACATACAAGTATCTTCAAGGCTATTCCCTACTTTTGGTAAGTAGAATGTGACAAATTAAATGATAATGAGACCATTTATTAATCCAGTGTAGCAGAGAACAACAAACATGACATCATCTTTGAAACCTAGAATCTCAGAATGGTTCCAGGCTGCAATCTGGTAAATCTGGGTATGCTGAAATGGCAAACAAAAGCATTTATGGTAATAGAATTTTGTTCTTTTGTTTGTTTGTTTGTTTTGTTTTGTTTTGTTTTACATGTTGCAGGGTTAAGTATAGATTAATTTTGACTACTGCATTAGAACAATCTTTCAGGTGATAAGAATATTTACACACAGTATGTAAACTTTTTTCAAAACCTTTTTTCAAAAAAAAGTTCTATTCAGCCTAGGAATACTGTGGAATTATATAATTTTTTCCTGTCTGTGCAGGAGATATTTTTAACACTTTTCAAAAAATAAACTTTGCATTGCAAAAGCAAAGATTACTCTTTTTGTTAAAGGAATAGTTCACACCGCAAACTGTTTTATTCGCTATTATCTTCTCTATACCTGTGGTAGGTAGTGAAAGACTTGGCATCTCATTTGCTAATTTAATGTGATCTTGATTTTCCACTTTCCTACATAAACTTCATGAATTTAAAAAAAAAAAAAAAAAAAGTCAGTGTTGATTACATTTATTTCAATAGTAGCCTGAAGAGATGGATGTTTGAACAACATTTTTTGACTCAAAAATTAAAGCTTGCAAGAATGAAACAAGTTAGGAGAGGTATTGCTGTAACTTTCTTTCCTTTTTGACATCACATTAAATTCAAACAGTACTGCTTAGTGTATCAGTTAGATACTACTAGCATTAAGTAATGCATGCACACATGCTTTTATATAGATTTACTCCCACTGTTTTGAGAAATCAAACAAATCCAATATTCCTTAAATGTTACTTCATATAACAAAATGAAAGTTCTGTTCTTTGATTAAGCAATGTGTATTCCAACCAATAAGACAGACCTTTTAAGCAATTTAGTATGTTGCCAATTCTGCCAGTCCTTGGAAAGGTACTTAGCTCTATTATATCTAAATCATTTAGGTCCTCTCTGCTTTTGTCATATTTGTCACATTATCTCCACAGTGTCTATGTGAATTAAAAGTGAAGTGGTAAGTTTTTGATTAAGGCACAGGAAAGACAAATATGGAAACTTACATAAAGAAAAGCATTTCTAATACAGAAATGTGATTTGATGGTAAACTTAAATAATAGAAGATATCAGGGATAGATATAGCAAATTGTATCAGTTAAGATTGGTTTTTATTCTATGAAAGATCAATGATCATGTTTCTCAATGATGTTTTAATATGGGAAGATATCACATGAGGTCTATTGGCTGTATGAACTGTTTATTCATTTCTCTTTTGCAGCACACAGGAAGGGTTATAACTGTGGAAGAATAGATTAAAGTTGATATTGCACTGTTAATGTGCTGGTGGACTTGTAGCAAAGGTCTGAAAAAGTTTTCTGAGTAAATTTTCATATCATTCAACCTCTGGGAGAGTTATTATTAGCACTCTAATGAAAACTGCCATCAAGAATATATCTGTATTCCTTGCTATCTACTTCTGATGTAGATGGAGATATACAGCTGCACTTTTGTATGTGTGGTAAAATTATATAGAGAAAATACCAAACTTCACTTTTCCAGAAGAAAAATCACAGTTAAATTTAATTAAAGACTATCTGATCTAAAGACAAATTTTTCTTTGTGTTTAATCTGGTTTGATTATCCATGACTGTACAAAATCTGACTTATAGTGAATCATTCAAATAATTTAGTGTAAAATTTTAAATATAAGTGCATATATAAAAATGCATTTAATATTTAAAATTATTGCACACATTTGACATAATTCAGAGTCTTCTTTACAACTGTACTGATGTATTAATTATGTGTTTGTATATATTTTTGAACATTTTGAAAAGATGAATTTATTACTAGAAAGAAGCAAAACAAATCAAAACAAGAAACTCAAACAATCCACACACATTTCCATAACGGGCTCTATTTTTCAAGTATGTTGAAGACAAAGGAAATAGATTTCCTACCTATTCTAATTCTTGGCATGAATTCCTCCTTATTTGTGGATCGTAGACCTGACAGTCTAGAGAGGCAATGATTTCTTTTACTTTTGGTGTCTAACATCAGTTTATTTCTAGGAAAATAGACAAATGGTTCAGAATTGTACACATGGAGATCAGGCTGAAGTCTGCTGATGGCTGTATTTTGCCTCTGTATGAGGAGTGGAATTATATCACATCCTCTGTGTACACTGTGACCGAATGCATTGTTCATAAATGCCCTTATAGGATCAGTTGTACAATTTTTGTGTAGAGTAATATACTAAAGTTTCTAGACAGATAAAATTGACAGATGTAAAAGTGAGCCATCCTGTACTTTAAAACGTTGATAAGGGAAATGAAATGTGAGTCTTTACATCTCTGAAGAGGAGTGAAAAATAATTATTTGTGGGTAGTATACACTCCATAAATAAGTAAATGGAGTAATTTGAAGACTAATATCAGCTAGGCAGGTAGTGTGAAAAAACCTGCTTTTATTAAGGAAAATGAAACTCTCCTTCCATCAGAGGGACAGTACTATATTCAGGCTATAGAAAACAAGTTGCTAGACTATGAATTATACAGTGTTAGTTGCTCATCCTGTGAGACTTGCAATATTATAACACAGGAAAATATGCAAACAGCCCTGCCCACCCTGAAGCTGTTTGTATAGGAACACTTCATGCTTCGTGAGGCAGTAAAGATTTCTCTGTTGTTGCTGAATTCCCATTGTCATAATCCTTTTTTAGGCGATCATAAAAGTTACTGTGATGAAATGGACTTTGCACCACCATTGTGAGAGGAAAATGTTTAATGCAGTCCAGACAAATAAAAATCTTCAAACCTTTAAGCTCTGTGTGATGCAAGGATAAAAATGTGATTCCACAGTAACAACAGGAAATAATAGACATAGATACTGGTTACTCCTCCCTGTTCCCTTCATGATCCTTTCCTGGGGAAAAGAACTAAGAGGATTTTTTACTTCCATCTTTCATATTTCATAGCACAAGCCTTCCTGCAGCAAGCCAGGACAGGAAGGGTAATTGGACCAGGCTTTCTACCATGTAATGACCCCAAAGCAGAATGCTGAAGCTGTTTCTTGGTTAGTCACCCTTATTACTGCTGCACAAGAAGAAGTGAATGGATAAATATCCAGTACTCTTATGACTCTCAACAAACATTAGAAGAGTGAAGTATGTCAAGCGTGATGAAACTGCTATGATATTTTGCAGAGAGGCCTAGAAATTTTGGTAGGAATTGAACAAAAATATCATGCTGATATTTCCAGGCACTCAAGACTGAAAGGAAAAATACAGGAGTTATTGAGTACAATGCTCTGCCATTATATCACAACTTGAATTGATCAAATATATCAATGATAAATTGGATAAATTGACCTTGTTGATCAAAGCAAGCTGTAGAATAAT
This sequence comes from Gallus gallus, assembly GCF_016699485.2. NCBI lineage: Eukaryota > Metazoa > Chordata > Aves > Galliformes > Phasianidae > Gallus > Gallus gallus. The sequence goes on along the minus strand of NC_052533.1, from coordinate 94,735,311 downwards.
TCTAAGCTCTTTAACTAATTCTTAATCAATAAATTCATTTAATACATAGACTATCTTCTGATTATTCATATTGTTCTTCCAGTAACCAGACAAATTATTTTCTGGACAGTTTATACTTAACTATTGCTGTTCCAAACTCAATGTATTGATAATCAACAGAGGAGGTATAAAATGACTTGTAATACTCTCTGTTTATTTATTATAAGGCTAAGCTGAGAAATACAGTATATGACAAAAAGTAGAAATGATCTTGATTAATTTAGTCACTTTCCTATTCTTAGCTTTAAACTATTTTAAAAACATAAAATAAAATAAAAAATAATTGGCGTATAAAAAAAATAAATTCTAAAAAAATATAAAAATTAAGCACCCACACCCACAAAGACTTGTAATCTCTAACATTTTTAATTAATATTTGATTTTAAAATATAGATCTTTCTTGCTTTCCAAAAATGAAATAAATTCCAGAAAGGAAGGTCATTTTAATCAAGCAGCTAAATCTCTAACAAGTAAATAAAACCTCAGAATCCTTAAGTAGGTTACTTTAATTATATTAAAGTCTTTCCCCCCCCCCCCCCCCCCCCCCCCCCATTTAAAACACAGAAATATCTATTCATCTTGCTTTTCTTTTTTTTTTTTTTTTCCTCAAAATAATTGTTTAGAAAACTTCTAGGTAGTTGATACCAATTGTGTAAACAGTTTTGTACCATCTGTGAGAATTTTTTAAAAAGAAAATTTTTGTAACTTTGGAATCTGTGTATCCTCAAGGTTGAAGGCTGCCACTTCTGGTAAAAAGGATCAACCAAATCTGCACTGAAATGACTGTTAAATGTCCTTACTGAGTCCTGCGTCAATCTCAGTGAGTCACCCTTTAATACTCAGAACTCTTTGGTTTAGAACCTAAGAATAGGATTGATAAAGGTCTGTGATTTCCTTCAAAAGCTCTTCCAGTTTTCCTGGTACGAGGTTAGAGCCTACTACAAGATATTGCAACCTTTTTTGACTCCTTCTTTCACACACTTCTGCTTCAGAGCCAATTATGATTTTTTTTTTTAATTTAATATTTGCCATACGGTAGTCAGTGTAGATTATAATACTTGTGTTTCTTCATAACTATGATCTGACATAATTCTGAGCCAAAAAAAAAAAAAAACAAAAAAAAACCCTGTAGCTCTTACATCAACTACTGAAGAGGATGGTTTCAAAATCAGATATTAAAGAATAGAGGGAGCCAAGATTCATAACTGAAAGATAATGACAGAGGCATTCATCTGTGAAGTGTATGCGTGTTTTCAATTAGTTGCAAATGTTCTTTATACAGCTCAGTATATGAGACACATTAGTTTGTAAAACCCACACAGCCTTTCAGTCAACAGACACTCTTTAGGACAACCTAGAGTATTTGAAACTGAGGAAAATACATGAAGAAATAGAAGTGAGAAGAGGAAAACCCAGTGTATGCTAGCTATTATGATAAAAAAGGTTCAGTGAAACACAGTTACTTTTCAACTATCAAATTCATGAATATGTACAGCACTTTCTCAAACGTGCAGGACACTCTTACATGTACTGTGTTCTTGATCAACTTTATCTTTATGACCCCATCCTACATACAAGGAAGTTAGAGTTCTACTGCTGTCAAGACCAACCCCTTTTTTGAAGTATAATACCCCAAGGGAGTCAAAAACAAGTGCTGAAGTTTAGAGGGTAGATGTGAAAGTGAAAAATAAATGTCATACCTGCTTTCTTTGTAAAAGCAGCTGTGCCCCACCATCAGGGAATTCCTTTTCTTTATGTGTGGTTACATCTCAGCATTCACTCCTTTTATACATCATTTACCACTACCAGTGCTGGGAGCTACACCAGCATATGTGGGATATGTAGCATGTTTTGAATGAAAGCTCTCCCTGTTACCTTTAACAATGCCAATTGTTCTAAATCCCTAGCGCTCTGCTCTTGCCTTTGGTAGTTAGAAACAACATTGCTGGCTGCAGTGAGAAACAGTTTTGAATAAACATTAGGCAGACAGCAAACTTACTTCTATATATAATCATTACATGAATTCGTATTTTAAACATCAGAAAGTTTTAACATTCTTTACTTTGAGTGTCAAAATTAGAAGCCTACTTAATAAACTGACAAAAATTGTCTAAGTAAACACCATTTTCATACTAAACACCAGTAGAAAAAGTTAAGCACTCCTGATTCAAGATATCTCTGCACTACATGGACAAGTTTGAACTCAGACTCGAGGGCTCACACTCAGGAGGTTCTCACAGTGTAGTTACATTGCAGACAACAATTCCATCACACTGTCCTTCTGTAGAAGCAATTTTTTCCTTTCAAATTACTTCCTGATATGATAACACCTTTGGTACAAATCTGCATCACTCAATCTTAAGAAGTGTTGTGCATGAAGAAACTTCCTGATGCATAGAGAGCTCTGAATCATCTCTCACCATGCTGTCCAAGCAAGCTGTCCAGGGCTGCTTTGACAGCAAGAAAATTATCTGAAATCTATAAGAAAGAGACTGCCTAAGGATCTCTGTGTTCCCTGTTTTGGAGTCACATGCATTCAAAGCATGCATGTGTAATTCCTCAGTTTCTGTTCTGTCCTTGACATTAGAAGTTTTGGGAACCATCCATAGATAGGAAGTTAAAACACAGTTTTTGGAAGACAAGGTCACCGAGGTGTGAGGAGCAATTCCTAAAATTAGATGTTCACAATCACCCTGTCAACACAGGTGTTAAGAATGTGTTTCTGTCTAGACCAATCTAACCCCACATGGGTTTGGTGACTATTCATACAATTAGGATGTATAATTTATATCCAATTATTAAAATAGCTATACGCTTTCCCCCATCTGCAGTATTTCCAAGCTTTATTGCCATTCACCAATCTCATTTAATCCTAGTAGTACTCCCTATATAGCAATTTCTGTACAGTAAAACAACTTTTCTGACTTTACAGGTGTTGATATTAGTATAGGATAGTTGAGTAGTTTCCTGTACATTCTCAGGCATTGTGCTAATTCAGGGCAGAGAGAAACATGCTTTTTGGGGTGCATGTGCTCCCTTACAAAATCTCTTTTTAGGGTTTCAAAGCCTAGAAAGTATGGTGAACATAGTTCTTTTTATAGTATGCTATTTCCCTGATTTTCACTCAAATGAAGAATGATTATTTAATTCCAGCAGTTCTTTATTGCATTTACATGGTTTTAGGTTTATTACAGAGGGTGTAGATATTAAGAACATCTGCCAAAGATATTTTGTATTACTTCTATGTGGAAAATAAATAAATAAATAAATAAATAAATAAATAATGAAAATAACAAACATTGTGTGATTCAGATCAGATTGTTGGATCAGATGAGCATTTACTACACAAGATCATTCTTTTGACACCAGTGGTAATAAGAGGAAGGAAAAAGTATTTTCAAACATGATAGTTATTTGTTTATCCACACCCATTATTGGATAATGGATATGGATATTTCCAGCTTACTGCACACAGTTCAGTTTGTTTTTAAAGGTTACTGCCTTTGGCAATGGCTTACAAAGAATCTGGACCTTGGATTTACTCCCTAAGAAAATTCTCCTGGAAGAATGTCTAAAGGACATTTTTTTTCTTTTCCTCTGAATACAAATAGAGGTGATCAGCATCCTTTATCTATTCTAGCCTGCAGGATTTGTTTTATTTAAACTTCAACTTGTCTGTATGAACAAAGCATACACACTTTACTTTCATATTTTATACCATTTATATTACAGTTGTTTTTTTTTTATTGTGAGTATTGAACAATTATCTCTAAAACTTATTTATATTGCAGCAAGTAAAGCAACATAAGCCAGAACCATTGCAGTGAAAAATGTTCATACATATAGGAAGGCACATACTAGCTTTCAGCAGTTTGCAGGAAAAGAAAAATAAAAATGGACAAGCCAGATTACAGTGAACATTTTATTTCCAAAAATTTGGTAATAAGTATCCATAGGAATACTCACAAAGTCAAAAACTCCAAATAACAATATTTTAAATTTGGTTTGGAAATAACTTTTCTGAACCACAAGGTGTTACTGACTCAGAAAAGAATTGCGATTTGACTTCTGAAGCCTGCAGTAGAACCACGTGGCTTTGACTGCTGAATGTCAGTTGACACATGAACAAATGAAAATATCTAGGAGACTCTTATCTCACATATAAGACAGTCAGTTTCCATGCTCTGTTATCTCAATTTCTTAAACTAATAGAGGATACAGTATAGTTAGAAACATGTTTAAATGCTGTCAGTCCGTCTCAGTTTGTACTTAAATCCTGAATATGTTCGAAAGTACATTATGACAATAAACAAATACATTCAAAAGATGTGGGCTCAGGTAGGCAGTCTAATCATATGTACGACTTCACTTTTCCTCAAATTGTAAACCATGACTGAGGTATAGAGTTCCTCACTGATCTTCAGTTTCTGAAGTGTCTGCAGTCAAATGGGCAGAGGGACTACTCTGATGGTAACAAACAAATGCTTACTTGCACTTCATTGCTTCCCTTCTTATGATTGTTTTAATTTATGAAGTTGCAACAGGGTTTGCTTTGTTAGAAGGCTTTTTTAATTCTTCTTTTCAGAGGTAAGAGATTCATTTCAGATTCAGAATGGGTTTAAAGTCCATTGATTTGGAGGAGTTTGAGTGGTAGGAGGCAAATACTAAAGGTTTTCACTGCAGAGCTGCTCTGTTCTTCTGTAAGTGAATATTGGTTTCAATGATTTCATTTGCATGGCCTTAGCAAAACAGAAGCACTGGTAAAAAGAGGAGAAGTTATCTGTAAACAAAGGCCTGAAATACACACTGGCATTTTCCTCACATTTTTATAAATTAATACGTATTATTTAATTATAATTAATTATAATTAAATTTAGCAAATTAATAAAAGTCTTATTACGCAGATTCTGGTTGCTTAACATGGCAGGTACAGATGTCTGTGTGGTAACCAGTACAGAAAGGATGGTTTGCTGTTTTTTTTTTTTTTCTTTTCCCTTCAATCAGTCAATCAACCAACCAGCCAACCAGAAGTTATTTTTATCCTCTGTAGTGTCTAAAAGAGAATCCCAGGTAATCACATGAAAAGATTCTGATCATTGAAGCTAAAGTCTATGGGGAGGCTGGGTGTCAACATGAATACTTTCCTGCTTTCTTTATGATCTTTAAAGCTAAGGAATTACTTTGGTTGTTTGCGGCTTTAAATTTGCACTGCCAGATGAAGGAGATTTTTTTTTTTCTTTTTTTTTTTTTTGTTCAAACCCAAAATTGTTCTGTGAAATGTTTAGGAACAGAAGACTGAGCACAGCTTTAGCAAAACTAAGATATGATTTCCCTCACTTATTTCTTTAATAGAGACATCAATCTCCTTGTCATTGTTTCATTACTATACATATATTGTTTTTTTTTTTTTTTGCCTTTTTTTTCTTTCTTTTTTTTTTTTTTTCCCAGGCTTATTTATTCTTATTTTACATTGAGGGAAACTAATAAACAAGCAAGCAAGCAAACCAAACCAAAAGAAGCATTAAACAGCACATGAGGAATTACAACCTGCTTCTTCTGAAGTGAAACACTAAATGCAAGTTGTCGCAGCAGGGAGTATGCTGTATTTAAAGGCACAGTGAACACTGAAATACTCATTTTCTTGTACTATTTATAAGCATCTCTTTTTTTTTTTTTCTTTTTTTCTTTTTTTTTCCCCAAACCCGTTTACTCTACTACACTGTATATGAGGTACTGGAAAAGTTTGCAGTTTTATATAGCATAACATGTGCAAGTCTTGCTCCTACAGTCAGTTTAAATACAGTAAAAAACAAGGGAGCAGCAAACAGCTCTTGCTATCATAGTTAATGCTACCTTGGATACAGAAATGGTAAGTAGTTGTCCTGGTTTAAGCTAAGGTGGTCTTATTAGCAGCACCAATGTTTTGGTTGCTGCTGAGGAATAGAATACGCTTAGGGACAGGCTAAGTCACTCCATGTGGAAAAGCCACTGCCTTTATGTTGCTATGGGAAGGGATGGGTTGGAGACAGGACAGCTTCCCTGAATTAGGACAGGGTTATTCAATACCACATGACACCATGAAGCAGGCCATTAATTTGTGGGTAGGAGTTGGCTGTGGGTGGGCTGCTGTTCAAGTATTGGTGAAGTACTGCATTGTTGGCTGGGTGTCAGTTGGTGATTAGTTCATACAAAGGCTTGGGTTGGAAGGGTCCTCAAAGCCCACCCAGCACCACCTCATATCCCCCACCAGCTCAGCTGCCCAGGGCCCCATCCAACCTGGCCTTGAGTGCCTCCAGGGATGGGGCAGCACAGCTTCTCCGGGCAGCTGTGCCAGTGCCTCACCATCTTCTGAGTGAAAAATTTTCTCCTGACATCTAATCTAAATCTCCTCTCCTTTAGTTTAAAAACATTCCCCCTTGTCTTACCACTATCTACCTGTCTAAAATGTTGATGTTCTTCTGTTTATAAGCTCTTCTCAAGTACTAGAAGACCACAGTGAAGTCTCCCAGAGCGTCTCATCTGCAGGCTGAACAAGCCCAGGTCCCTCAGCCCTTTTCTGTAGAAGTGCTTCAATCCTGTGAATATCTTCGTGGCCCTCCTCTGGATCTGCTCCAGCATTTCCATATCCTTCTTAGGCTGGGGGCCCCAGGCCTGGACGCAGTACCAGCCTTACAAGGGCATAGTAGAGGAGTACCATCACCTCCCTTGCCCTGCAGTCACCCCTCTTTTGATGATGTCCCTTCTTTTTGGTTGCTCTCAAGGAGTTCTTCTCCCAGGCTGCACATATATCTGTGATTGCCAGAGTTCTAGCATTAGCTGGGTGTCAGGACAGCAGGTTGCAAGTAATTGCATGATGAAAAAAAAATAGAGAGAGGGAGAGAGAGCGAATCACTGCATATTTGTCTTTCTCCTCTCTTTTCTTTTTCTGTCTCATAAAATACTTTTTATCCCATCCCACAAGTTCTATTTTGTTTCCAGTTCTCTCTCTCGTTCTATGTGATGGAGTGTAAGCAAACAGTTGTGTGGTCTGAAGCTACCTACTGGGTTAAACCACAGCAGCACTTCATACCTAAACTTTCTGTCTTTTCATTGGATTTAATGGTTCATGGATCACTGTTTTCTTTTATTTGATTTATCATTCATATATCCCAGATTACTCTGGTTCTGCATGCACCCTATGCTAATGCAAACTGATGGGCTCTTGGAAACTTTCATCTTATGTTTCATAGAATTATAGAATGGTTCGAGTTGAAAGGAACCAATGCCCCTGCCACAGGCAGGGACACTTCCCACTGTACCAGGTTGCACAAAATCCCATCCAGTCTGGTCTGTATAAACTCCAGGGATGGAGCATCCACAGCTTCTCTGGGAAACTGTTCCAGTGCCACAGAGAGAAGAATTTGTTCTTAACATTTAATTGATATCTAGCTTCTTTTATTTAAAAAAAAACCTGACTTGTTCTGTCAGTGTAGACCCTCGAAAAAAGTATCCCTCCCTCTTAGCCCCTTCCAAGTAATGAAAAGCTGCAATTAAACTTTTCAGAGATTTCTCGATTGAGCAATCCCCGCCCTCTCAGTCTCTTTTCATAGAAGTGCTCCTTAATATGTTCTGTTTTAAGCAACAGTTTTGCCTCAAATTCAATTTGATGGGTTAGGGTGGGTTTGGTTTTTTGTTTGTTTGTTTATTTGTTTGTTTGTTTGTTTGCTGTTTGCTTGTTTTCTGATTGAATTTTCATTAATATTTTTAGAAATGTTTCATCTCACTGTTTTTTTTCCTATTCTAATCACTCTTAAATAAGGTTAGAAATGACTGTTAACTATTTAATAATAAGTAGCAAATAAATTAAAACAATTAAGCCTTTGCAGCACCTGCCCATTTGAAAATTATATATTAGAAGACTGTACTCAAGTAGATCTGTGTCTTAAGGAAACCTATCATCTCAATAAGCAACAGTTTATTCATGCATCTCTTAGAAGTCAGTTATGCCATGTGAATAAATGCTGTTAATAACTTTAAACATATGGCCCAAGGGAAGAGAATATCATAGTCTCATGGATTAGAAAGGGTCTAAGCAACATTTTTGCCTCATATTCAATTTGATGGGTTTTGGTGCTTTTGTTTGTTTGTCTGCTGTTTGCCTGTTTTCTCAAGGAATTCTCATTAATGTTTTTGGAAATGTTTCATCTCACACATAGAAAGCTTCATAACATGATTCATTTTTTTTTTTTTGAATTTCAGAGGCAATTATCACCATTTTCTATTTGACAATATTAAGGAAGTCCTCATACTAGACGCATCATGCTCTCACTTTATATTCCTCTTTACCCCTATTTATGCTGTCTTCAAGGTAACAAGCAATCTCTTCTCTGTGCTCCATTTATTGGTAAGTTAGGCTGCTAGTGACAATCTCAGAAACAATAATTAGTCAGCTAAGATATTCTTCACAAAGAGAACTTAGCTTGATGGGGCATAAGTTCTTCATAGCTTTTGAGTATCTGTTAAAAAAAAAAAAAAAAAAAAAACTTTTAAAAGTGATTTCTTCTGATTTCCCTGAAAAATAAACAATAAAGATGAAAATGTTCTTATTTCACTTTCTTGTGCTACATTTTCTCAATTGTGATAAGATTTGAAGCACATCAGACTTTACCTAGCTCTTCAAATCCACTTTGTTTTATGAAATTTACAGAACAAGTGCAATGATTTATAAAATACTTTGAAAATCGTAAATTAGTGATAGATTTTATTTTGCATTTGTCAAGGAGGATAACATTTCCTACTAACAAATACAAGTGTTTTGTTCATATAAGTATATATCAAAGTTAATTCCTTCAGCTGCTAATTACATACCTCCTCGCCTCCCCAGTATTAGGAAGTATGTGTTTGTTATATGAGTTATACGGAAGAAGTATTTTCAGCATCCTAGCATTTTCAGTTATATTCCTGCTAGTTTAAGCTGAGGCCAACAAGCCTGTTTACAGTTATCTCCTCCTGTTAAGAGGATACTCATTTTTCTGGTAAATTCTCTGACAGAAAGTAGCCTTCTCTTGCATAGTTACACACAGGTCATCCTGGAATTCTTCAGAATAAGCATTCTCTAGTTGATGGTAATGTGTGAAAGTAATGAAATACCTTTTAATAGTCCTTCAGTTTCCAAGCACTGAGGAGTTAGCATGAAATGAACAGTTCTTCTTTTATCTCACATCTATTTAATTACATTTATTAAGAATTACAGTTCACTGCTGTAGTTACATTAGAATGCATTCTCTGGGGGCCTTTTACTGTTTTAAATGTAGTTGTAAACACCCACTGAATTTTCACTCAACCCTAGTGGAACTTAAAAGGTGCAATAGGGGTCTCAGCATCTCAGCAGTGATATTATTTGTGTATGCTTCATAACAGAAATAGGAACCCTGCAGGAGTGAGTTGTGATGCTCAAAGCTGGTCAGAGTTCTTTGTAGATTTGTAGAGGGAAAAATACCAACAAATGCAGAGCAAGGTGAACCTCATATGAACCCTATACTCCCTACTGTCAAGTATTCCAATAGTTTTCTGAAGTTTGAGGTTTGCAGCTAGGTAAAAAAGAAATCACCTGTAATTTTCTCCTCACATAAAACAGAAAGGAAGTGTCATGCAAAATTTCCTGCAGATGAACTTCAGAAATTGTGAACTTATGATTGCAAATACTGATTGAGCTCTTTCTTATAAATTTGATATTTACTCCTGACACATTTTTCAGAGATGTAATGGAAAGGAGTGGAATTATCAAAACATTTTTGGTGATCAGAATGTTTTGTTTATAGATTTTCCTGAAATATTCATTCACTTACTCCTGCTAGAAAACTATCTTGCATCCAAGAAACATTTGTTTGAGCAACTCAGCTGTCTAAACAGACAGAATGATCACAGCCAGCAGTATCCCATGTCAGATAATTTTTCCCTGTATTTTCAATGCACCCATAAAGCAACTTGTAGTTTTTATTTGTTGAACAGAAGCCAAAATGTAAGTACAAACTGAGATTTCAATCCTTCCTAAGATATGAAATTTTAGAGGATAAAAATATTTGTAAGATGCTTTATTTCATAAGAAAGCTTCAGTAGATGAAAATAACCACGATCAAGAAACAAACAAGAAAATAAGGAGGCATGCCTTGAATGCCATAATTCTTCAGAGTTCAAATACAATGAAAGATCAGATTTCACTTTTTTCCAGTTCTCCACCCTTTTTTGTCTTTTTCTTGTTGTTTTTGTTGTTGTTGTTGCTGTGGTTTTCAAATTGCAGCAGCTGAACATATATAAATGATCTTAATTTTTAAAATAATTATAAAGGTGGTAATCAGCATCGGTTCAGTTTATTATTGAGCCTAAAGAAAGCCAAACTCATGATTTGCTGATGCCATAACTTTGGTGCAATATGTTCAGCTTTGAAGGAAAAAATATCAGATATTACACCATTTGATAGCACTTGAGGTGGAGGGAGATCAAACAAATTTGTAGGCTCTCAGACTCTCTTCTTCAGATAGCAGGAAGAAAGAGCGCAGTGTCCTTGTAACTGTCCAGCATTTGCACCAAAGCTGAGGCAAGAAAGATGTAGGTCACCTTAGTATGGAATCAGAAATGAAGAACTCACCATTGTCAGAGTTATGTATTATTAAAAGACAGTCTCTAAGTGCAGAAGACAGACCAACTTTTTTTGCATTTTTTTTTACTAGGAAATCATTGTTCTGCCTCCAACATGTGAGCCTATTTGTCCCGTAGTCTTATGGTTTATTCCAGAACAAAATTACAGTCTCATAAAACAGTGTACTGGTATTCTAACTATGTAATTAGACTTTAGTATGAAATATTGTAGACTGTTATTAAGAAGTGATTGTTTTGTTTAATTGTTGATTATAAAATAATATTAAATATGCATTGATATAACTATTATAAGCAAAACACTGCAAAGATATGTACAAATAATATACATTTTATAATTATTAAGCATAAATATGGGCTTCTATAGTTTAATAAATCTTGCTAAGTGTTTGGTCTTTTTTCTTTGACTGTATCATAGGCTGTTGCAGCTCCATTAAGAAAACTTGCTTTTGTAAATACTTGAGGTAATCTCATTTTCTGAGCCCTCCTTGGAAAATATTGTGCTTCAATTTTTTTTATACCAGACTATCATCTTGTATATTGTGAAGACTTGAAGGCCAGATAACCCTCAGAATGTGAGGAATGAAGCTCAAATGTTTGAAAAATTTCTCTATATGCAAATATTTATTTTTAGTTAACTGAGAATACTCCAACAGTTAACTTAATTAAGATTTTAATTAAGTCTTTGGGGCCAGATGGTGTGCATCCCAGGGTTCTGAAGGAGCTGGCTGAGGTGGTTGCCGAGCCGCTCTCCATCATATTTGAGAAGTCATGGCTGTCAGGTGAGGTCCCAGATGACTGGAGGAAGGGTTACATCACTCCCATTTACAAGAAAGGGAGCAAGGAGGACCCAGGGAACTACAGGCCGGTGAGTCTCACCTCTGTGCCTGGGAAGATCGTGGAACAGATCCTCCTGGATGACATGCTCGATCACATGAGGAATGAGTGTGTGATCCAAGACAGCCAGCACGGGTTCACCAGGGGAAGGTCATGCTTAACCAATCTGTGGCCTTCTATGATGGAGTGACGGCGTTGGTGGATGAGGGGAAGGCGACCGATGTCATTTTCCTGGACTTGAGCAAGGCCTTTGACATGGTCCCCCACCACATCCTTATCTCCAAATTGGAGGGATGTGGATTTGATGGGTGGACCACTCGTTGGATAAGAAATTGGTTGAAAGGCCACAGACAGAGGGTGGTGATCAATGCTTCTATGTCCAGGTGGAGGCCGGTAACGAACAGTGTCCCCCAGGGGTCTGTCTTGGGACCGGTGCTCTTTAACATCTTTATCAATGACACTGGCGATGGAATCGAGTGCACCTTCAGCAAATTTGCTGACGACACCCAAGCTGAGTGGTGTGGTTGACATGGAGGAAGGAAGAGATGCCATTCAGAGGGACATTGACAGACTTGAAAGGTGGACCCGGGTGAACCTAATGAGGTTCAACACGGCAAAGTGCAGGGTTTTGCACTTGGGCTGGAGGAACCCCAGGCATCTATACAGACTGGAAGGAGCAGTCCTTGAGAGCAGCTCTGCAGAGAAGGACCTGGGGTTCCTGATGGATGGCAAACTTAACATGAGCCAGCTCTGAGTGTGCTCTTGCAGCTCGGAAAGCAAATGGTATCCTGGGCTTCATCATGAGAGGGGTGGCCAGCAGGGACAGGGAGGTGATTGTCCCTCTCTACTCTGCTCTTGTGAGGCCCTATCTGGAGTACTGTGTCCAGGTATGGAGCCCCCAGTACAAGAAAGACAGCTGTTGGAGAGGGTCCAGAGAAGGGCCACAAAGATGATCAGGGGGCTGGAGCACCTCCCCTACGAGGACAGGCTGAGGGAGCTGGGCTTATTCAGCCTGGCGAGGAGAAGGCTGTGGGGTGACCTCATTGCAGCCTTTCAGTACCTGAAGGGAGCCTATAAACAGGAAGGGAGTAAACTCTTTGAAAGGGTGGATAACAGCAGGACAAGGGGGAATGGTTTTAAGTTGAAAAAGGGAAGATTTAGGTTGTATGTTAGGGGCAAGTTCTTTACCAGGAGAGTGGTGAGGTGCTGGAACGGGCTGCCCAGAGAGGTTGTGGATGCCCCGTCCCTGGAGGTGTTCAAGGCCAGGTTGGATGGGGCCCTGGGCAACCTGGTCTAGTAAATGGGGAGGTTGGTGTCCCTGCCCGGCAGGGGGGTTGGAGATTCATAATCCTTGAGGTCCCTTCCAACGCAGGCCATTCTGTGATTCTGTGATTCTGTGATTTTAACCTTCTTAATATTTCTTAGATGTAATTAGAAAGTTTTATTTATTTATTTATTTATTTCTTAATCCAGAAAAAAAACAGAGATTGAGAGAAGACTGGAGCAAAAATTATCCTGGATGTTTAATTTATACTTTTTTTCCACAAAGAGTGAGTCTCCTTTGCTCCGCTCCTATTTGTTAAATGCCTTACTTTAAAATTTACTAAAATATATTTTCTTCCCACACCCAAATTTGAAGTTTTAACTAACTGTTAATCAGGAAGTTTGCATGGTAATAATTTACTGCCTTGTCGGTAAACTTTGAGATTCTTCTTTTAGATTAAATTTGGTTATACATTGTATCAGTAATCTCACAGAATATTAGTAGAAAATTAATGTGTATATTAAGTATGCAGATACGGAAGCGGTTTTATTGGCAGATATAATAGGAATTCAACCAATGAGATCAGGAACTAAACATATAAACTTATATTTCTATTAAAATATTCAACAGACTATTACTGGGGTCTATGGGAATTTACTTTCTATGTGTGATGGCTCTGAAGAATACTTATAATTTGCTCGTACCAGAGGATTCCATATTTCCATTACTTAAAAAAAAGCTTAAGAAAAAAAAAAAAAAAAAGGAAAATATATCTGAAGCAACTATAATTCTTAGGGTATGTATGGGAAATTATGTGTAGACACTTAAATTTATGAGTTTAAACTTGATGTTGAATTTGATCTTGATTTTATAACTATAAGTTCTTTAAGTTCTTCAGAGCATAAGAGTGTTGTGGGTTTTATGGAGCACTGAGTGACCTCTGTATAGTTCTCTAAAGCCATGAGGTTTCAGGGTCCTTCACAAGAGAAAAGCTCTCTCTTACTCAAACTGATGTTTCCAGTTATAACTCTGTAAGAGTTTTCAGAGTCAGCTCAATGAAATTCTGTTGTCAGGAAGAAATAGATTAGGAAGTAATCTACTGCAACTGAAACTAGGTAGATTTAGCTGTTGTACAAGTAAGGTGAGAAAGTAATTTCAGAGAGAAGAAAAATAATTTGACCTAGGAACCAAAACAAGGACTTAAGAAGACAGAAAAATGTAAAGACTCAGTATAGAGCTTAACAACTTTTTCAGCCTGATGGATTTTTATAGAAAATCTTATTGTCATCATAGTGTTTTGTTTATTTGTTTGTTTATTCATTTCATAAAATCATAGAATTGCTTGGGTTGAAAAGGACCTCAAAGATCATCTAGTTTTGACCCCCCGTGCTCTGGGCAGGGTTGCCAACCACTAGACCAGGCTGCCCAGAACCACATCCAGCCTGGCCTTCAATGCCTCCAGGGATGGGGCATCCACAACCTCCTTGGGCAACCTGTTCCCTTGCTTCACCACCCTCTTTGAAAAACTTCTTCCTAATATCTAACCTAAACCTCCCCTGTCTTAGTTTAAAAACTATTAACCCATGCATACAGGGTTATTCCCAACATGAACCTGACATTTCGTATTTAATGAAAGATGGAAGAAACTGGGTATTATATGCACTTATAGAACAAGCTTATTATGTCACGCTGCAAAGTTCCTCCCCTTAGTAAAGAAAAGTTTGCCTCCAACCCCCTCCACAATTCTCCAACATACTACTATATTTCCAAAGAGTCACATTACTGCAAGATTTTTTTTTTTAATGGCAGGAGTTTTACTTTCTAAAGAAATAATACTGTGCACCTAAACTCCTAAGAGTTATCCAGGTGGTAAAATATGTTTGTCCTGTGAATAACTGAGTCACGTTTCAGAAGTAAACATCAATAGATTTCCTTTTATTTGTCAAGCTCATGCAACAGGCTACCACCACTTTCTTCATTTTAAGCACAGATACCTTCTGTGGAAGACTGTCTTACTCTCACTGATTTTCACTGGACCAGCAAATGTTTCTTACCACCTTTTGAACCTGATTTTCTGTGGAAATAAGACTTATCCAGTACATAGTCAACATGAGCCACCTGTCCCCTCACCTCTCACATTTCAATATTATTTGAACCCGCTGATAAAGTGAAGACTAATTTGAGGGAGGTGGAGCTCTTAATCTCTTAACGCTCTTTTCCTAATTCTGCATCATCTAGGAGCTGTGGCCACATGTTTCCTGTTGGTTGCTGTCCCTTGAACATCAACTCCAGCATCTTATTTTTCTTTCTCTGTGAGTCAGGAATAGCACAGAATCTTCCTTGAATTTTGCTTTACTTCTCCTTATTTTACTTGCCTTTTGTTCGTTAAATTAGTGTTCTGTAGTGTTCTGCTTTAGAATTAGAATTAAATCAGTTTATGAAAGACACAGATGCAAGTACGCTGTGTGAACAATAAAGACCTTAGTACCGTTTTCGAATCAACAAACATGACCATGATAATTACATTTAGCAAATAGTTTGTGAAGCAAAACTGTTGCCATTTTATTACTTGTGAGTCCTAATAAATAAAAAGGAACTGCAGCTCAACTGTCAGAGTTCAGGTAGAGCTAGCAAGAGACAAACAGTTTAAACAGATTTTTGTCTGTACTTTGAGAATGTTTGATATGAAAATTGCTGGGAAAAAAAAACAGTAAAAAATACGATCACTTTAAGCCATTTGTGAGTCTTAAAAAACATCAGTGGGATATATGTCCCATAGGCAATGCCATTTGTAAATGACTTCTGTAAGAACTATTCATAAATAAAATGAGTAGAGTTCGGAATAAAAATGATAAAGCTGACATTTTTTCTAACTGAACTTGCCAGTTGGAGGGAAGGATCCCCTAGTGGGCCATCTCTAAGAATGAGAATAACGGAGGTAACCGCTAATGAGGATAAATGTATTGGGAGCTTTTTGAAGGTTTTAAGTGCCAATAGATAATCTGCAGTCTTCCTTAACTGCAGGGAAAAAGAGATTCAGATCGATGGGGAAAACAGGGCTTGAAAATGTGGCACTCTGTCCTTGCTTTAAGTTCTTAGATGACCATGCTAGAAAAAAGAAAATTGGCACAAAGGATAATAAAAAAAATACAACCTCAAGAGGGCAGGTATTTATCCTTTATAATAATCAGAAAGTATGGGCAAGAAATTTTCAACAATAAAATTAAATATAGAGCTATTGTAAAATCAAATAAGGTCTTAGAGTTTATGGTAGTGACCCCATTTCATTTACAACAACGTTTGGAAGCTATTCTGTTCTTAAATCTGATAAATGATTCTTTGTACATTACAAAATTTCAGCATCCAGAAGCTGAAGCCCAAAGGCTTGATAGTAGTGGGAGTACTATTATTTTTATGAAGTGGCCTAATCACAGGCACAAGGATTTAAATTCTTGTAAAATAAAGCTTTCAAGAGATCCAATGTCCTTCTTTTCTTTTCTTTTCTTTTCTTTTCTTTTCTTTTCTTTTCTTTTCTTTTCTTTTCTTTTCTTTTCTTTTCTTTTCTTTTCTTTTCTTTTCTTTTCTTTTCTTTTCTTTTCTTTCTTCAGTTCTCTTCTCTTTTCTCTTCTCTTCTCTTCTCTTCTCTTCTCTTCTCTTCTCTTCTCTTCTCTTCTCTTCTCTTCTCTTCTCTTCTCTTCTCTTCTCTTCTCTTCTCTTCTCTTCTCTTCTCTTCTCTTCTCTTCTCTTCTCTTCTCTTCTCTTCTCTTCTCTTCTCTTCTCTTCTCTTCTTTTTTCTTTTTCTTTTTCTCCTGTCACACAGTAGGGGAAGTCTGAACTTTGAAAAATTAATCCAGCATACAGTAAAAAAGTTAAGTAGTGTCATATCCATTTGGATTTCAGCTTTTTTTTCTGATTTTTTTTTTCTCATCAAAAAAGCAGTCACCAGAAGAAAATGCAGAAAGTTTATATTAAAGCAGTGTGTAGGTTAGGAGGCCCTAGTGGTCATGAATAGAGAATGTCATTGTCAAAAATCTGGTTGTTTCATTTCTCTGTCTCATTGACTTGTATTCTGAACATTTATTTCCCCATGAAATAGGTTTAAATTGTAAAAAGTATGTATGTATATATTTGTATGTAGACACTTATGCACACCAATACATTTAAAGTGTTGCACAATTTCATTATCATTTAGAACTTAACAGTAACACGCTTAAGTCTTAGGTCTTATTCCTAAGCTTCCTTTAAACTTGTAATTTTATTATATATTTATGAGACCTTGAGATTTGGTTTACCTTGCAAAATGCAGTTGGCAAATATTGCAATGCAATCAGAGACAGGTTAGCTTAACTGTTACCAAAATGAAACTATATTCCTAATGTCATATTCAATGGGAACTAAGGTATACCACAGTTCCAGATTTATTTTAATAACATCACTGCCAATCACCACCCTCACACAAAATAGAAAGAAAAAAAAAATGGAAACATTTTGGAAAAAATTAGACAGAAGATGAAAGAAAAAGGAAAATAAAAGAAATACTAAAATGAAGGAAAAGAGCTCACAAACATGGCTTGAGTCAGAAAAATTGATTACAACAAGTTTAAACTTGCTTCTGCAAAAGATTATATTTGAGGAAGATGTAATGGTTATGGGAGAGGGATAATTTATTTTATTTTTTTATTCTTCCTTTCTCTTGTTCCATTTTGTTGTCCTAATACAGTATATAATACAGAAAAATTTGCCTTGCTTTAAAACTTCTTTATCTCTGTGAAAGGTTCACTTAAATATTTTCAAGTTGCTAAAAATGTTACTAATACACTTGTGACTATGGAAAACCTTAATGTTTTAAGTTGTTAACAAAGGGTATGTGAAAAGATTGCTGGCTTCCCTCTGACTGTGTCATTGCTCATATAGAGTTCATATGCAATGAGTTTTCAGTTATTTGCAAATATTAATCAATTATAAGGGCCCTATTGTTTCCAACCAGTGTCAGAGGTCTCACCACAGTACATATCTGAGGGTACATGAGAGTACATCTGTACCTGAGGCTACAGCTTTGAGACCTTTTGAAATCTAATAAAAGAATACTGTTCTTCAGCTACCAATGTCTTCTCACACTCATGGCATTGGAAACTGCTATCAGAGGTCATGGATTTTAGAAAACAGAAAGCCTGTGTTAACATTTTTACTTTTTTTTAATGAAAAAATAAAATGCTGTTTATATTTTTATCAAGTTAAAAACTGTAGCAGCTTTCCTTCAACTGTCATATAAACATATTACAGACTTGTATGGTCTGCTGAACAAGGAAACGCACTGCAACAAATCTCATCTGCAAATATGCCTTTTTTCAGAGCTCCTTGGTAGACATTTTGGTTTCTGGCACAATCTTATCTGTCTTTCCCCGCTCTCCTCCTCCTTGTTCACATAAATGTTATGAAAAATGAATATAAATTAAAGAAAAAGAAAGTTCTTCTTATCCCTTATTATGTTGTTAGCAGTGACAAACATTTTTTTAGTGTTCAACACTGTTACTTTTAGCATCATACACAGAAGATTTTCTGAAATGGCACAGCTTCCATAACTCTCATGGAAACTTTGGAGTTTTATACTGTGTTATAATGGTAACTAACTTATTCTCTGAAGATTTGGTCATTAGTTTATGATTCCTTTCATTTAGATTTGTAGAAGTGCTACATCAATAATACTAACACAAGTAGCAGCAAGGTATACTTTGTGTGTAGCTTATTAAAATGTCTGATATCAAAACAAGTATTAGTGCCATTTCTGCTCAGCAGGAACAGAATGAAGCCAAGCTCTATCAGTTTACTCGACTTTCAGTAATTCTTGTCTTATCTGCCATGCAGCACATATTCTATTGAGTGCTCACTGCATTGGCAAAAGCAACCAAGCGTCTACCCTTACTGACTTAACAGTGACAGTCCTTACACAGCAAGGGATTTTCTGGTAGTGAAAATTTCTGGCCAAAAAAAGTTAATAGTGTCTATTGCTGAATAGTGTAACTGAGCATGTGAGACTGGAAGACAGAAGAAAGGCTTAGCTGTCACATGTCTTCATTCTTGATATCTCGTGTGTCTCCAAGTCAACACATGGAGAATGACTTGCATTGACAAGTGAGTACTGACAGTCTAAAGAAATCCTAGTGGCAGGACAGAAGATTTAAGTATAGACAGAAAACAGAAAGATTTCAAAATTTTTTAGGATGCCCTAAGCTTTTTCTCTTACACTGCCAGAGCTTCAGATCAAACCAGAGCATTAGATCTTAAATGTAACTTGTAGGCAGAATTTATATGGAAATTATTTAATTGGAAAAAAATAAAAAAAAAATAACAGAAACCTAAGGAAAAAAAAAAAAAAAAAAAAAACAGAAACCTAAAAAGAAAATTCAGGCTCTCTTTTCCTTGGCTTTCTTCTGAATATCAAAGGGAAGACTACATCTCTAAGTGAACCACAAATGGTAGGAAATGTTGAATTCAACATACTCATTCATTTCCATCACATGTTAAAATCAGAGTCACCTATTTTATCTCTGCATAAGAAACCAATTCAAAGATTTTTCACATTTTAATGTACACCATATGTACAGCATGTTAAACACAGTGATTTAATATCACCTACAAAAGGACAAACTTTAATATATAAAATTTCTGAGTAGGTATTCGCTAGCCTCTACACAAAGCTCCTCTCTTATCTCAAATGCATCAAATCATCCAAGAACAGAGTTCACCTCTGTTTTGTTTTTTTCCTATTATACAATAGACAAGTTAAAAATATAAACATTTAAATAATTATTTTCTTATATATACAGGAGATTGTAATTTTATCTGAAAAAAGCTGTATTTTAAAGATCTCTTTTTTCTTTTTTCCTTTTTCCTTTTTTTTTTTTTTCATAGGGCTTTTCCTTGGTTTAGAACACCAGCAAAGGGAAAAATCTTTAAAATTAATATATAGGTAAATATAAACATTTATACCTAGCTTGAATCTAAAACAGAAAATGTGTCTACATTGTATTCTTCTCCACTTTTTTTTTAGTTTGCAATTCCAAGACTTACTGGTATGATTTTTATTCATTCTAGGTGTGTTCTCCTATTTGAAAGAGTATGTACGAAGCATGCTCAAGACAAGTAGAGGGCACTGTTTAAATGTAATCAATATTACTGAGTTCAAAAGCAAGGTTCTGTATGAATTTCATTCAGTATCTAGTCTCATACTGATCCAGAAATATTTTCAGATTGCACATTCTGATGTGGTTTCATACTACTTTCCCTTGTTTTTCAGGACAAATTACTAATTAAGAAGTCTCAGTCTCTGAAGACAGAATATTGACATTTAAGTGCTTGTACAAAAAAAAAAAAAAAAAGTCTTGCAAGAATTTTTAAAAAATTATAAACATGTAAAGTATTTTAATTAAGTCTTTTAAATTGCAGAAGGAAATGCATCTCTTTCCCCTTCATTAAAAGAATTCTAATGATGCCTAGAGTAGGCTATTATTCAACATTGTGAGTTACTAAACTAAGTATGCTAAATTAATCTATTTATTTCTACAATGAAATTTCCATCCTTTTAACCACGGAATAAGAAATGGCTAGGAGAACTCAGCCTTAAAACTTTTCATAATTTTCTTTATGTTGACACTTCTTTATATTTCTAATCCCTTTAAATTTGCATTGATTCCTGTCCTATTTACAGTGACTTTAAAGTTCAAGACTTTTAGATTTGCATTTGAATTTAATGGAAATAAAATATCATGTTACCAACCACAAAGAATAGTCTTTCTTTCAGTTTTTCTATATTTCAGTATTTTGCGTGTTGTTTAATCATGCTGGACCATCCAAGGGCTATTATGCTTCTTAAAAATCTATGAATATGGTAACTGAAGTGTTACAAATAACAGCTCTATCATTTCAATATGTGCTACATTTCTCATTTTAAGAATTTTATTACAAAGGTCACTTTTGAATGCAGAACTCAGAAATAAGGTATTTAACAGAATTGCACATAACTGCAGCAGCTCACTCAAATCTAAGACTATGGAGAATCTGAGAGAGGCAGCAAGGATAATTTGAAGGACAGGCAAAAAAGTTGCTTTCATACAATCTTACTGTTGCAGTTGTTATTCCAATATCTAACATCACTGTCTAATAGGTGATGTTAATACGTGATGTTAATATGATGTCTAATATGTGCTAATAAACGAGGTCTGTTATCTTCATAAATGTGAATATTAAATAAAATTAGATACTGACAATAACTGAATGCTGATTCAGGAGAACATTCCAAACTGGTAGATAGTTTGACAGAACACTTATATTCTGAATTTCAGATTTAGAAAAAAGTTGACAATTCCATTTTCCAGTCAAAAGCTTCAGGAGATCAGGGACATTTCTGTTTATTTCTAAGTAATCCAGAGATGGAATGGTGAAATAAAATGTTTGCCTATGTCTATCTAACTACATAAATCCCCATGGACTTTTAATACTTTTTGAATACTGTGACTATGATGTGTATAGGAGATGGAAATAATATTTTGAAATGCTATGAGAAAACATTAAATATTTAATAAGAACAAACAACAAGTGAAGAATGAGGGTGTTTTGGTGACTTCTAAGTAAAATAGCATGCAAAAGCACATGTTCTCCACTGAAATAAATTTTTAATATCTAATGACAATTTGAGAGAGAGAGAGAGAGCTGATTTAAAGGACAATAATGTCTTACTGAAAAGAGATCTGAACATAAAGGGAAAGAAATTAGACATGTTTATGTTAATTAATTAAAGCTGGAGTAACATTAGAGAAGGTTAAATCACATTCTTGATATGTAGTCTGTGTGTTCACAAAGAGAACATTGACTGAAAGCCACATATTTCAATGTCTTTTATTGCTATTTCCTAATTCCATGCTTACAAACTATTTCTTTTAAACTACAGCAAAAACAGGAAAATCTGGAAAATCTGGAAACGGGAAAAAAGGAAAATCTGGAAAACTCGAGCTGGTAAGCCTCACGTCTGTTTCTGCAAAAATCATACAACAGTACCTTTGGGAATCAATATTAAAGCACATGTATGACAAGGAGATTATCTCAGCCAGCCAACATGGCTTCAGCAAGGACAAATCATGCCTGACCACTCTGCTGTGGAGGGAAAACCAACTGATGTCATCTATCTGGACTTCTGTAAAGACGTTGACAAAGTCCTATGTATAAATTGGAAATATATGGATTTAAAGGGTGGACTATTCAGAGGATCAGGAATTGTCTAGATGACAACAGCCACAGTCACTGGCTTCTGATTTAGTTTAGATTATGGGAGATAACTATTTACTGATTATGATGCACTGGAACAGGTTGCTCAGAGACACTGTGTATGCCTGCTCCCCGGAGGTGTTCAAGACGTGTTGGATGGGGCTTTTGGCAACTTGTGGCAAGTCTGCCCATGGCAGTGGAGTTGAAACTAGATGATCTTTAAGGGAACTTTCAACTCAAGTAATTTTATTGTTCTATGATGTGATTCTATTTAGACTCA